>NW_007250790.1:229549-231037 GCF_000164805.1 Carlito syrichta | reverse complement strand
CTTCCAATACTATGTTGAACAGGAGGGGTGAGAGTGGGCATCCTTGTCTTGTTCCAGTTTTCAGGGGAATTGGTTCCAATTTTTGTCCATTTAGTAGTATGCTGGTTGTGGGTTTCTTGTAGATGGCTTTTACTATTTTGAGGTATGTTCCCCATATGCCTAGATGTTCAAGCGTTTTTATCAAGAAGGGGTGCTGGATTTTATCAAAAGCTTTTCCTGAATCTAATGATATGATCATGTGGTTTTTGTTTTGACATCTGTTGATGAATTTAATTACATTAATGGTTTTACGAATGTTGAACCAGCCTTGCATCCCAGAAATGAAGCCTACTTGGTCATGGTGGATGATTTTTGAGATGTATTGCTGAATCCGATTTGCGAGGATCTTGTTGAGAATTTTAGCATCTATGTTCATCAAAGATATTGGCCTGTAGTTCTCTTTCTTTGTTGGATCTTTACCTGGCTTGGGTATCAATGTGATGTTGGCTTCATAAAATGATTTGGGGAGAGTTCCATCTTTTTCAATCACCTGGAATACCTTCAGTAGGATTGGTATCAGCTCCTCCTTAAATATCTTGTAGAATTCTGCTGGAAAGCCATCTGGACCAGGGCTTTTTTTTGTAGGAAGTTTTCTTATTACATAGTCGATTTCCTTGATTGTTATTGGTCTATTTAGGGTCTCAATTTCTTTTTGTTCCAACCCAGGTAGGTTGTGTGATGGCAGAAAGTCCTCCATTTCCTTTAGGTTTTCAAGTTTCTTTCCATACAAGTGTATGTAGTAGTCTCTAATGATCTTTTGTATTTCTTCAGGGTCAGATGTGACGTCATCTTTTGTGTTTCTGATTGTGCTTATTTGGTTTTTTTCTCATTTTTTTTCTTGGTTAGTCTAGCTAGGGGACCATTGATCTTTTTTATCCTTTCGAAGAACCAGGTTTTTGTTTCATTGATTTTTTTGTATTATCGTTTTGTCTTCTATGTCCTGGATTTGGGCTTTTACTTTGGTGATCTGGATTCTTCTGCTGAAATTAGGGTTTTTGTGGTCTTGCTTTTCCAGCTTCTTTAGGTGGCTGTTAGGCTGTGAATGCGTGTTCCTTCCATTTTCTTCATGTGTGTTTGTAGGGATATAAATTCCCCTCTTACTACAGCTTTCAGGGATTTTGGTAAGATGTTTCTTCATTTTCATTTGTTTCCAGGTATCTTTTGATCTCTGTTTTGATTTCATCATTGACCCAGGAGTTGTTTAGCATCATGCTGTTAGTGTCCATGTCTTTGTGGGTTTTGGGGGCAGTTTGTTGATGTCAATGTTTATTTTTATTCCACTGTGGTCAGAGAAGTACATGGTAGAATTTCGGTCTTTTAAATTTGCTTATGCTTGATTTATGGCCAATTGCATGGTCGATCTTAGAACACGTTCCATGCAGTGATGACTAGACTGTATATTCTGTGGTCTTTGGATGGAGTGTTCTGTAGGTATCAATTAAATCCATT
>NW_007250790.1:181260-228763 GCF_000164805.1 Carlito syrichta | reverse complement strand
TTTTAATCTTTTGCCTGTACTCTTGTGAAGAATGTTGTTGTTCCTTTTTCTTTTTCTTCTGTGTTCAGTACTTTCTTAAGTGTTTCTTGTAGAGGTGGTCTGGTGGCAGCGTAGGTTTTCTTAGGGATTGGATTTCTTAGGGATTGGATATCCCTAAGGGATTGGATATCCAATTTCTTAGGGACTGGATATCTGGAAAAGATTTCAATTCTCCCTCACTAATGAAGCTTAGCTTGGCTGGGTATGCTATTCTTGGTTGAAATTGTTTCTCTTTTAGAACTTTGACGATAGGGCTCCAGGCTCTCCTAGCCTGAAGGGTTTCTGTGGATAAATCTGCTGCTATCCTAATTGATTTTCCCTGGTTGGTAGTCTGGCCTTTTTCTCTTGCTGCCTTTAGCATTTTTTCTTTTATAGCTACTTTGTTTAGACGAATTATTATGTGTCTGGGAGTTGGTCTTCTCATTTGTTGTCTTGCACCGGTTCTCTGAATCTCTTGTGTTTGAATTTTTTCATCCTTGATGAGATGAGGGAAGTTTTCTTTAATGATTTTATGAAATGTTTGCTCCAGTGTGGCTTCTGTTTCTCTCTCTGCCTCAGGAAGCCCAATTACTCTTAGTTTTGGTCTCTTGAAATGATCATTCATCTCTTGCAGGTTTTGTTCTGTCTTTTTGAGCTTCTTTTCTATGCTTTTGACAGTTTGGGTTAGTTCTGTGTTTTGGTCTTCAAGCTCTGAGATTCTTTCTTCTGCTTGGCTGATTCTGCTTTCCATGCTTATTAGTGTGTTATTCATTTCCATCACAGTATTCTTTACGGCTGTCATTTCTGACATCAGCTCCTTCCTATTTTCCTCTTGTCTCTCCTCAATTTTTTAAATTCTCTCTATTAATGTCTTGATGACTGGGTTTGTTGCATGCGACCAGTCATTCTGGTCATTCATTGTTTGTGTTCCGGAGTCTGTTTTCTCAGTTTCTGATCTCCCAGGGGTCTGTGTGAGACCTATATTCTTCTTTTGGTTTTTCTTCATTTGTGCGGTTTTTCCCCCTCCCTACTTTTTCCTTCCCTTCACATCACCGTCTTCTTTAATTCTGTTATTCAGGGGTAAAGGGATTGGTTTTACTTCTGTTTGTTCAATCTCCTATTCTTTATGTATGCCCTCTTACTCTGTTCAATTCTGGAGTTGCACTGTAGGTTGGACATGGTCCTTTTTGCAGTTTTGAGATTTACGTAAGGGGGGAGCTGTGATTCAAAATCTGACTGCAGGTCCTGGTATACGCTGACCGTTGTGTGGATAATCTGGAACCCACTTCCCACTGCTTTGGAATCTGTCCGTGCAGTGGGGCTGTAGGTTTACTCCCTGAAATAAAATGTGGTTAGCAGAGGGAAGAGAATGGAGCAGACAGTGGGTTGAAGAGGGGGGTGGAGAGATAGAGGAGTAAGGGGGGAAACAAACGAGTGTGCCAACAAATTGAGAGAGAGGCTTATACTGAAACAGATAAAAACAATAGACCACAGCTACAGATGAACCAACTCTCATACAGACAAAAATAAAACATATAGCGATGCTAACATACCAGCTATCCAACCACCTTATTAGTGTGCTGTTCCTCTATACAAAGATATGGTTTACAGAGAGAAGAAAAGAGAAGAAAAGGAAGAGGAAAAATGAAAAAAAGGAATAATACAGTAGGAATAGAATTAAGTCATTAGACTAACAGAATCAATGAAGCACACTCTGAGACATTTCGTTTAAGTCCAATGTCCTTTCAGGTCTGATTTCTAGTTTTCTTTTCAAGCTGGTAAATTAGTTTGCAGCTAGGGTCGGTTGCCCCTGGTCTGCTGTGAAGGACAGTTCAGATCACCCTCTGTTCTCCACTCTGGCCTATGTCTTTATCAAGCTTGTTTCTCCCGTTTTGGTGTTGTTACTTTGAATCACCAGCAGGTGGTGCTATCTCAGCTTCTCGCCCCAGAGGGGGTGGGGCCGGACAGGGATGGCAGAGGCTGAAGATGGCAAGATGGCTGCCTGCCTCAGGGCAGATGGCAGGAGACTTACGGCAGGCAGGACGTCTCTGTCGCAGGAGAGGAGGCAGCAATCCCAGCAGATCTTCCCTGAAGGGGCTTCAAGGACTGAATTGTGCATCACCTTTGGCCCGGGTGGTGCAATGTGCTACTGGAGGCGGTGGCGGCGTCTGTGGTGGCGGTGTCTGCGCTGCAGTGGCTGTCCAGACCGCTGCGAATCCCCCAGCGGTGGCAACGGCCGAGCTCTGTATGAAAAGCAGGCTGCGATGTTGGGGTCCGTAGCCCCCGGGGTGAGAGTCAGAGACCCACTGCAGTTCTCCTTTGCAGAGGTTTTCACAGACTGGGTTGCCCTGTCGTCATCTTGCCGGAAGTCCCCTAAAAACAATTCTTAAATTGTGTGCCTAGACTATTGATTTCACTTTCTTCTTTTCTAATGTAAGGATAACATGCTACTAATTTTTTTCCAAATCTTGGTTAGAAGCATCCATGAATTGCTATTATTATTCAAAAAACTTTTTTCTAATTTTTTATAATATCTTCTTTGACTTAATTTTTAAATATGTAAGTTTTCAATATATTACTTTAAAATTATTTTTGAATTGATTTCCATTATGGTAAGACAAATATTATCTATTTGTCCTCATTTATATTTATTGTGAAATATTAAATATCTCATGCATCCTTCTAAATAATGTATACTGTGCAGTAGAGGTTGGATATAGTATTGTATAAATATCAATTAGTTCAAGTTGGTTTATAATGCTATTAAAATTTTTAATGAATTTACTTATTTTTTGTCTATTTGTTATTCATTACTGAGAAATCGGCTTTCAATCTTTAATTATGTTGTGAATTTGTCTATATTTTCCTTTTGTTCTATATTTTGCATCATGTACTTTGAATTTCTGCTATTTAGTGCATGCATATACAGAATTGTCATGGCTTTTTGAAGTATAAATTCTTTTATTATTATAAATTGTTCCTCTTTATTTCTAAATTTATATTTACTCTTGTAAATTCTACTTTCCCTTATATCAATATAGCCATTGTTTAGCATTTCTACGGTATCTTTTCCTGCACCTTTACTTTTTAAATATCTGTGTATTTATATTTAAATATAATTTTAAAATTCAGAATATAATTGGTTCTTGGTTTTTGGTTTTTTTAAAATTTTTTACTCACACAGATATGTTGGTCTGTTTTTTCCGTTCATTTGCATGTACTCTAATTACTGATATACTTAAGCTTAAGACTAATACTTGCTATGTATTTTTTATTTATCTTATTTTACTTTTGTTCCTTTGCTCCTATTTTTCTGTCTTCTTGTTAGTGAATGGAGTATGCTGGAATTCTATTTGTTCTCTTATTTTGCCATTTTAGCTATTCCTCTGAGTTTATTTTCAGATTGTCCTAAGGTTTATTTTAGCCATTATATATTATCCCAGTCTGTGCTAAAATAATATTTCACTACCTAACAATGTAAGAATCTGGCATTATTATTTTATTTATTCTCTCTCATTCTTTGTACTTTTCTATTACTTTTTTTACTACTTTGACTAAAAATTCCAAAATATTTTCTTTTGTTTGTTGTAGTTATTGTTCTAAACAATGTATATGTAGTATTTTTATATAATATACACATATATGTGTACACACACACAAACTCTTAAAGAAACCTCTCCATTTCTTCCTGTAGACCAAAAAAGTTTCATCTGGTATCATTTATTATATTATTTATTGCAATGTGTTTTTGCTACAAAAAAATGATGTCAGCATTGGTCAATCTGAAACTGCCATTTTCTTCCTTTTAGTTTTGATGAAATTTGGGGGAGGCTATGGCATACCTTTCCAATACTTTGAAAATGTTATTTCAGTGTTTTCTAGATTCCATTGCTTCTAATGAACAGTCATTATTATATTTTTGTTTCTGCGTATGTCGTATTTCTTTCCTCTGACTGCTTCAAGATTTATTACTCTTCTTTGTTTTCCACCTGTTGGATTATGGTGTTTCTAGCTGGAGTTTTCTTTTTATTTATCCTCCTTAGATTTGCCCAGTGTTAGACACGTAATTTGAGAGCATATGATAATTTTGGCTAATTCTCAGACATTATCTCTTTAAGTATTCTTCCCCATTCTCATGTGTACCACACCATATGATATTTTTCCACAGAAATTGCTCTATTTTTATTTTGTTTGCTTTTGATCTTTCTTTTCTTTTTCCACTTTATGTTTTAGTTTGGATACTTTAATTTGGATAGGTCTTCAAGCTCATTGATTCTTACTTTATTGCCTCTAATTTATTACCTAACTTATTGCCTTTAAGCCCATGGAGCACATTTTTTTCTCAGTCTTATATTTGTCTCTACTATATCAATTGGTTTTCTTTTTTTATAATTTATTACTCTTTTTTGATGTTTTCCATCTTTTTTCTTACATATTATTCATTTTCCCACTAGATTCTTTAGCATTTCTATTGAAATTATTTTTATTTTATTTTATTTATTTATTTTTGCATTGGAGTCTCACTCCATCATGCAGACTGGAGTGCAGTGCCATGCTCATGGCCACCCCAGCATTGACCTGCTAGGATCAAGAGATCCTTCTGCCTCAGCCTTCCAAGTAGTCAGAACTACAGGCATGCACTACCATGCCCAGCTAATATTTTGATTTATTGTAGAGACAAGGTCTCACTAAGTTGCCCAGGCTTTTCTCGAACCCATGGGCTCAGGAAATCCCCTCACCTCGGCCTCCCAGAGTGCTGGGATTATAGGCTTGAGTCACTGCACCCGGCCTATTGTAGTTATTTTAAAGACTTTTTCTGACACTTACTTTTTTTTTTTGAGTTGGAGTTTCACTATGTTGCCCTAGCTGGAGTGCAGTGATGGCAAGACCACAGCTCATTGCAGCCTTGACCTTCTGAGCCCAGGCAATCCTTCCACATCATTCTCTCAAGTAGCTGGAAAAAACACATTCCATCATGCCCAAATAATTTTTTTGATTTTTGTAGCAACAAGGTCTCACTGTGTTTCCTAGGCTGGTCTTGAACTCCTGGCTTCAAAGATCCTTCCACATTGAACTCCCAAAGAGCTGGGATTACAGATGTCAGCCGTCATGCCTGACCACTTTCTGACATTTCTAATTCTTGAGTTGTATGTGTATATTTATGTAATTGGCTTGGTTACTTAACTTCTTGGTTATGGGCTCATGTTTTTTTTATTTTTTATTATTTTGTTTTCATTTTTCTTTTTTTTTTTTTTTGTATTTTGAGGGTACCAGCCATTTGTATAAAATAGATACTGATGTTAAAACAAAATCTGGAAAAAATACTTCATCTTGCTAGACTGCTAGAGTCAGTAACTTAAATTCATGAGATCTACAGTGGAAGTATGTCTGAGATTTATTGCAAATTTTACTTTATTCAATTTCCCATTGACTTTTTATTATTTTGATTGCAAGATCAGAAATACTTCCTCAGTAGGTTTGGCATCTGCACATTGATGCTATGATGATAAAACATTTTTCTTTCCTAAAGCCTAGCTCCAGCTTTAGGAATGATGAGATCTTTGCCTCCCAGAGAGAGTTTTAGCTTTGTAGTATAGGGGAGGTTCTCTTTGTTTTCTAGTCTTGCTGTTGGCTAGCTCTTAGCTCTGCTTTTGACCCTGGCCTCCTGGATATATTTCTCTGGCCTGCTGCTCTGTCTCTAACCTTCGGAGTACAGATTCTTTACACTTTGTGATGACTGAGGAGGATATCTGGGAGGGATTTCTCTCAGATTACTTGCCTTTAGACTTCCAGGATTGAAAACCAGGTGTACCTTGGAAAATTTCTCTCAATTATCCTATGGTAGTTCCCCCTTCAGTTTCTGGAAATCTGAAATGCCCTCAGTGGATTTATGCTGCCCTGACCCTAGTCTTCTGTGGCACTCTCCCAGGCACACAGTGAACACTGATGGAAGTAAATTGGTGGGTAGGTATAGACTCACACTGTGATTTCCCACTGCTCAGCATTATAGTCCGTTATAACAACCCAAATACAGCCATTAAGATCTCGTAGAAAATTTACATCATTTCTTTTTACCCCCTCTGTTGTGAATTTCTACTCCTACCACCACTCCACCAGGGATGAGGTGATAACAACCACCATGGTTCTCCTCTCTGCTATAAAGTGCTTGCCACTATTTAGAATTTAGTTAATTAACTTTCATTGAATCCTCAGTTCTTTATGGTAAAACACACGCAAACAAAAAAAATTATGTAGATTATTGGGCTTGTTTTTGGTATTAGGGTATAGGTGCTCTTTTGTGACATTTACATTATTGCCAGGAATAAAATATGCAATTTGATATTAACTCATGTTTCTAAATTTTCAAAGAAGAACTTTTAATTCAATGGATTGGGGAGTCATTAGGAATAAACAATCATTTGTGTTATGTGTTATTTATATCTGTGTTATATTTTATGGCTAAAAGATAGTCTCCACTTCATAACAAAAAATGTTCGAGACACGTTGTTTTGGTATATTTAAACTTTCTTTCCAGTAGTCTCTTTAAAAAAAATTCTTCCACAATATATTCTAAACATTTGTGCCTGAAGAATACAGTATTTTATTTTATTTTATTTTATTTTATTTTTTAGAGTTGGAGTCTCACTCACGGCCACTCCAGTGTCGACCTGCTGTGCTCAGGCGATCCTTCTGCTTCAGCTTACAAGTAGCCTCAGGTGATCCTTCTGCCTCAATTTTACAAGTAGAACTATAGGTGTATGCTACCACTTGCGGTTAATTTTTGATTTTTGTAGAGACGAGGTCTCATCACGTTGCCCAGGCTGGTCTCAAACCCGCTGGCTCAGGCAATCCACTTGTCTCCATCTCCCAAAGTGCTGGGATTACAGGCTGAGCCACTGAGCTCGGCCAGTATTTTTTATTGTTACCCAATGCAGGCACACATTATTGAAAAAATAACAAACAGCTTATTTGATGCCATCCCAATCTCAGAAAATGTTATCAAAAGGTACACAACATCTCTGGTCTCATGAGACTGCTTCTTGGGGTCATTAAATATCAAGTCACTGCATACTGAAGTTACATGCACAGATGGGTTTTGTTGGTTATTTTTGAAACTGAGAAAATATGAAGAAAAAAAGAAAAAATCAAATACATTTGCAAAGTTGTATTGCCTCAATTTGACAAAGCGCAAAAATGATGACTCATAGTTAACAGCAACACTTAAACTTAGCACTAATAGGAGCCAGATATTTAACATAAATATTTAATTTTATACACACACACACACACACACACACACACACACATATATAAAATCACTGCTTATTATATTTTAACTATATAACATTTTTCTTTTATGGTAAAATAATTGTGCTATTTTATCCTATGCTTTAAATGTGTAATTTTTCAAAAGAATGTGCAGAGCTGAAAAACAGTCTTCTGACTCTGCAAATTTGTGTTCCCAAGAATCTTATTTAATTAAATGAATTTTGCTGCAATTGTCCTCTTTTGTGTTGCAAAGGCTGCAAAATCATTTTAATTCTTCCCACCAATCAGAAAACAAACCTGATTATCATGAAAAATAAAAATAAGTTTAAGTCTCACTGATAAATTGTAGCTTATTAGAGTCAATTTTTTCAGTTGCCTCCTTGATTAAGTCTATTACTAAGTATTTTATTCTTTTTTGTTGGGAGCCAACATCTATAGCTACATGGCTGAGGCCTGTAAAGGCCCATCTGGAAGATCGCCTCTGACATAGGATATCAGTTATACCTATAATATTGGCGTGTGATTAGTGACCAGTGTGCATACATGGCAGTAAAACTTATAAGTAAATCTCAATACACCTGATGGAAAGTGCATAGCAGAATTATTTCTCTCTGTCTTTCTAAGTTTTACTTCTTTCTAGATATTTTTTAACTTCTATTTCCTGGTAGACTGGGTAGTCAGCTCTTGTTCCCGAAAGCTGTTTCCCCTAGGGCTAAGATTAGAAACTAAATTACCATGATAGTTTTGTCCCCCTGCCCCTAGCCAGGCAGAACGTTTTCTTTTGTTTCGTTAAGTACCGAAACTCTGTCTGCTTCAGCCCATGGCCGCCATCTTGGCAGCCCTGCATTTCCTTGTTCAAGAGTGTGACAGCTACTATTTGATTTTTAGAGTAGACTTGTTAGGATAAAATATATACATATACACTCATAGTTGCATAAATTTATGCTTGCTGTTTTGTTTCCTTTTGCTACATTATTCAAGTGTAATAGTTACTATACGATTTATGAAAGAATTAACGATGAGGTATTAGCTTAATAGGATATAGCATAGTATTAAAGGTCCAATCACTAGATCATATAAAAATTAAAGTTTAGACATATGAAACATATGAATTATAGTAAAGTTTTGTAGTTTAAGAATAAGTTTTAACTGAGTTATAAGGCATTATGTTAAATCGTAATAGGATAATAGTATAACTGACAGTTAAGTCATTTAACTAAACTTATAGATTATAGTATAGTATTAAGTTGATAATATGGATAAAAATATTGGGAATCAGTGAACTTGGATTGAACCTAGAGTTAACTCAGGAAAGTTTTTTGTATTAATCAGGGTATAGAGCAAAGAGTATAATATGAATGATTCATTGAACATTATGGAAAACACTTTGAACGATTTGTATTGAAATTGTGCACCTGTGACCTTAATGTAAGCATGGCAGGCATCATGGAATTCGAATTGTTTGCTTGGAAATTGCAGATCTCGTGGTGGTCTTGTGATGCATAGTTTGTAAAGCACGGAACTTCTACGCCCCCAGTAAGTGATTATCACACTGCTGGAGGGTATAGAAAATGGTATATAAGTTGGAAAAGGTTTGAATAAAATCGGCTCCAGTCCTAATCAGACTGTTCCCAGAAGAACTGCCTCCGAGTAGTTTCTTCTTGCTGTCCAGATTCTCTGGTGCGGGTCCTAACCCACCCTTGGTCAGTGCTGGTCACCGACACTTTTTGATGCTATTATAAATGGAATTTTTAAAAATTTCTTTCTTGGATTAGTCAATGTTACTTTATAGAAAAGTGACTAATTTTTATATATTGATTTTGTATCCTGCAACTTTGCTGTATTCGTTTATTATTTCCAACAGTTTTTTTGTGTGGAATCTTTAGGATTTTCTACACGTAAGATAATGTCATCTATAAACAGAAAGAGTTTTACTTCTTTCTTCACAGTTTTGATGCTTTTTATTTTTATTTGCCTATTTACTCTAGCTAGAATTGTCATTGGTATGTTGACTAGAAGAAGTGAAGGGAACGTCTTTGTCTTATCCCTGATCTTGGGGGGAAACTTTCAGTCTTTCACCGTGAAGTATGATGTTAACTATGAGATCTTTAATGTATGCCCTGTATTATGTTGAAGATGTTTATGAGTCCATTCATTTTTACTTTTGAGCCTTCAACATTAGTATACCTCTAAGTTGCTTCCCAGTTCTAGGTCAAAATTTCATACATAGTTATAGAAATTAAATATCAAGAGCAATCTTACTCTTGGTCACTCTGTTGACTTTTGGAAATTCACAGATTTGTGAAATAATATTTGTTGTTCTTGAGTGATTAAGGAAGTAGTGGGGAAGAAGATATAATTTTAATAGAAGTATGCACTGACTGCTATGGAGCAGAGAGGAAGACATAATTAACTCTGCCTAGATGGAGGAGACCTGCACATCCCAAAGCTGATCATTGTAAGATAAATAAGAAGTTGTCTGATAAAGAAGACTTCTGTCATTCAGGAGATAGAGATTATTTCCAAAGCATTCCAGGCATAGAAAACATTATGCACACAGGGTTGGAAATATGATATGTCAGATTCAGGGAACTGCATATAGAGATGCATAAACTGCTATGAATTTTGGGATAGAGATAATAGAGGAGAATTGACAGAATGAGATGGGTCAGAAACATACAGAAAAAAAGTGCAAAGGGCAATGTAATCTTGCGTTGAACTTCTCAAATCAGGACTTAAAGGTAGGCAAAAATGTATTAGAATAAAGTTTTAAATATCAATATTTTTTGAAAATCTAGAGAAAAATTATTTTTATAAAAATAACTGTATATATTATGTGATGAAAAGTAAGTCTCCATTGCTTTTTTAAAATTAAAACAATATGGGAAGGAATTTGGTATTTGCTATGGGTAAAAGTTTTTTACATTCTCAGAACTTCAGGAGCACCTGTCCTTTGGGCTGGGGATAACCAGGAAGAGAGATAGCCACTGCAGGAACTAGGTGAGTAAAGGTAATAGTCACATTTTTGAAGGAATTTCATTTTAGATTTAGGACTGATCTTTCAAAAATCTCAGTATACTCACTAAAACAATTTAGAAAACATATACTTTGTGTGTTATTTATATCCAAATCAGTCTATAGTATTTCTGGTTATATCATGAGAAAGATAGAGAAAAAGAGTTTTTGTTTTGTTTTTTTAGGATTCTATTTGTTTTTCAACAGTTATGTAAATGCTATGCATATGTGCTCCCCATGCGATATTTATTATTTCTTCATTATAATTCAGAAAAATGTTATATTGGAAATATAAAAGCAAGCACAAAAAGTATTCAAGAGACATTATGACATACGTCATGGTAGAAGAGTTTACACTAGGGTCTTTAGTGGGTCTTTGATCCTAAATAATTGTGATCTTTAGAAGTTGTAATTCCTTGTAATACTATAAGAAAAGGATTGACAGTGGTGGGAAACTATGGGGGGCAGGAGGGGAAGGGAGGTGGGATTAATGGTAGTCAATATCTGTCTGGGGATGGGGGGGACACCCTTTATCAACAAGGGTGCCTGAACGATGCATGTTTGTATACCTAACCCTTAACTGTACCCCACAATGTTAAAATGAAAAATATGTTTTAAAAAAATAAAAATAAAATTAAAAAAAGAAGTTGTAATTCCTGAACCTCACACCTCATCTATAAAATTAATGCTTTATGTAGAAAATAATTCAATCTCTAAACTCCCTTCTATTTTTACATTTTTATGACTTTCAAACTCCATTAATAAATATACAACAATCCATTAGGTGAGATCTGTTTTCTTTTCATTCATTTCATTTAAGGTGGTCGTTGTGCCAGGTGACTGCTGTCATTCAACAGGAGGGGAGGCAACTTCCCTCAGGCACAATGGTCATCAGACAAATGTGGACCAGCTAGAGTCTCAGGAAAATCCTCTAAATAGCCAGCACCCAATAAATGCTACACTTATTCCTTCATTTACAAGGTCATGCTCATGCCTGCCTGTTAATAAGGAAGTATGGCACAAGTATGGATTTCTTCTACTGGAAAACGGGCAACACTGCAAATTTCACCTATTTTCTATGCTTTATTGGGTGATAAGAAGGAAGAATAAACCTTCTTTATTTATTAACTCTGGTTGCATGCTTTCTCATTATCCTGTAAAGTTTGTTCTTTATTCCACATTATATGTGATCCTGTGGAATTTTCTGAGATGGAAGATACACACATATTGCACAATAGTGGTTTTTTCCACTTTTTGGTTCCATAACCTTTTAAATGTTTCATTTTTGTTGACTATCCTCACATTTTAGGAAACAACAGAAACTATGGTTATGTTATTAGTCAGGTTCTCCAGGGAAACAGAACCAATAAAATATATACAAATATATATATTACATATAGGTATGCATATATGCTCCATACATTTATGTATATATATAAAATACCTCAACTTACAATGGGATTACATCCCAATAAAATCACTGGACATTGAAAATATCATAAGTCAAAAATATATTTAATACACCTATCATTAACATGGAAAGATCAAAATTCAAAATTTGCAGTATGGTTTCCACTGAATGTCTTCAAGTCTATTTGGCTGAATGTGTATCACTTTTGTACCATCATAAAGCTGAAAAGTCATTCCTTGAGCCATACTAAGTTGGGAATATCTGTGTGTGTGTGTGTGTGTGTGTGTGTGTGTGTGTGTGTGTGTGTGTGCACGTGCATGTGCGTGTGTGTGTGTGTGTCTCTATGTAATTTATTATGGATATTGGTTCACACAATTATGGAGCCTGCTAAAACCCACCATCTGCAGTCTGCAGGCTGGAGAACCAGGAAAGCCAGTGGTATAATTCAGTCCAAGTTCAAAAGCCTGAGAATTGAAGAAATGCTTGGGGTACTGGTGTAAGTCCCAGAGTTTAAAGGCCCAAGAACCAAGAGCTCTGATATGCAAGGGTGGAAGAAAATGTATGTCATGGGTCAAGAAAACACAGAAAGAATTTACCCATCCTCTGTCTTTTGTTCTATCCAGGTATATGCTCAAATGATTAGATGATGGCCACCCACTTAGATGGGAGCAGATCTTTCATTACTCAGTCTACCGATTCAAATACTAATCTTTTCCAGGAATACCCTCACAGATACACTCCACAATAATATTTTATCAACTATCTGGGCATCCCTTTGCTCAGTCAAGTTAATGCATAAAATTAACCATCACAGTTCTATATCGATTTTTAAAATCTTAAATAAATTTTGAGAAAATTTGAGTATAATTTTCAAACATCTGGTCTGATCTTCTTTTAATATCTTGGAAAAAATAAGCAAATCTTTTAATTTGTAATTATTTTTCATATTAAGTTTCAACTACTATCTATATGCTATTTTCTCTTCAATCTGTTTCTAGATCTTTACTGTAATATTTACTTGCATATATCTATGCTTACCACCATGCTGTGAGCTCCTAGAAGAAACACTGAGCTAGAACAATGTTCAGTTGGGTCCTATTCCAACAGATCATGGAGACACATCTACAGACCATCTACAGCTCTACAGAAGTTAGTTTAAGAATCCCTAATTTTGCCTTTTCAATATGAAAGAACAATGTGAAACAGGGGCAGGAGCAGGATTTGAACCCAGGACTTCTAACTTCTATTTCTTGATCTTTAAATAACAGGACATTTATTGTATCAGGAAGAACTTTCTGAAAAACCCAAAAACACCATGCTCTAGACTGAAATCTTTCTGAACGTCTTGTGAGGACAAGGATGGTCACCTTCTCTACTGTCTCTAAGACCTGGTACATTCCCAAGAACAGTTAATATGGTAAGTTGATATTACAAGTATTTCATAGCAAAAATTATTTTGAACAACTTTCAAAGTGAGAGAAAAAAACATTGATGTAAACACAGGAACTAAATTATTACTATGACACATTGGCACCATAATTTATAAACTTAAAATGCCAACAGTTTAAATACGAATATAATCGAAATTAACAATTTAATAAATGTTCAGTAATGAGAGGGAGACCCAATGTGGCCAAAATGTAGTTGATCATTCACAAGGAGTTTTGAGAATCTTTTATATACCTGTCATTGTACCACATGCTTGAATAATATTTTGTATGACTCTCAAGTATGAATCAATGAAATGTTTCTAATATGATCAAAACTATATACCTTTATATCTGCTTTATATTTTAAGTATAAAATATTTTATTTTAAAAAACATCATTTTATACTTTTGTTTCAAAATTAGATGACAATTAATATCAAGGCATATAAATTCCTTGCTTTTGCTTGGTAATATTATGTGCATATTCAGTTTATATAAATATAACTGCTTTTTGTGACACTAAATCAATTAATGTAAGTTAGTATAATTAGTGCTTTAAATTAGTCATCAAATATGTATCTATAAAAATTTTCATTCTTTCTACCTCAGGGATATACAATAATTAATACATTTTCTACATTTTCAATTAGATATTATTGCCAGCATTTTGTGTGGAAGTATAGAACTTGCTTATGAAATATTCTCTATGTTGAATCAGAATAGCTGTTCTAATAGGTTCTATCTTCTAAGTGAAAACCAGTATATCTCTCTCAGTATACTTTACTCTCTTTAGGATCTGCTTTGGTAGTCTCATTTGTATGGCTTATGTTAGTCATCTGTGTTTTGTTTTCCTTGATAAGCATAGATGAGATTTTGTAAATTGTAATTTTTTTAGAACATCAACATTCTATTGTATTGATGTTTTGTTACAAATTTTATTAGTTGTTAACATTAACTCCTGATTTCATCTTTATGAATTCCTTCTTTTTCTTTAAATTTATGCTCAAAATAATTTGCAATTTTCTAGTGACTTTTTAAACTCAGGAATTATGTAGAAGTATATTAGTTAACTTCTAGGAAATTGAACATTTTCTAGTTTTCTTTTGTATTGTTTTGAACTGTTTTCTGGACTAATTCCACTGTTTTCAGAAAATATCCTCTTTATTATTTCAATTCTTTGGAAATTTGGGAGGATATCTTTAGGGCATAAATTCACATTTGCCATCTATGTTCCACAATTATTTAAAGGGATTTGTGGTTATTCTATTGATAGGCTCAGTATCCAGTATATGTCATTAGGTCATTATTCTGTTTTTTTTTTTTTGAGTTGGAGTCTCACTCTGTCTCCCAGACTGGAGTGCAGTGGCCGCTCCAGGCCACCGCAGCCTCGACCTGCTGGGTTCCGGCTATCCTTTCACCTCAACCTTCCAAGTAGCCGGAACTACAGGTGCGCGCTACCACGCCCAGCTACTTTTTTGATTTATTGTAGAGATGAGGTCTCACCAAGTTGCACAGGTGGGTCTCGAACCCGCGGGCTCAGGCCATCCACTCACCTCAGCCTCCCAAAGCGCGGGATTACAGGCTGAGCCACTGAGCCGGCTCGGTCATTATTTTTATGTGCAGATCAGATTCTATAACTTTTCTATGCTTATTATATTATGTGTAAAATCTTCACCTATGATTTCCCTGTTAAGCTTTGTATAATTTTTTATTTATGTAGTTTGAATTATATTTTTGATAACAAAAAAATTACACTCTTTTTTGTATATTGACTCGTTTATCATTAAGACATTTCTCTTCCTTTATAAACATTTCCTGTCTTAAAGTCTATTTTGTTTGTCTGTTATTATAGTTACACGACCTTCCTGATGGTTAGTGTTTTGTGACATATCTTCTCCTTCTACATTTATTTCCAAGTGTTTGTGTCCTCGTATTGAAAATGTGTCTCATAAACAACATATATAGTTTTTGTTTTTTTCCTTAGCCTACAACTTTCCCTTGGACTACTTAGACAGCACCAAATCATGGCTACCTCCAACACTTCCATCTTTCATCTGCTATATTCTTAAGATTTCTGCCTCTGGAGGGGTCTTGTTCCCTAATCACACTGCTAGACTGGGAAATTTCACTCTGCTTTTCAGAATTCTTTTGTCTCACCTCATTGACTGCTTACCTCACAGTTTCAGAACTTAGCACAAATCTTAAGGGACAAACTGTCTTTTTATTTGAGGCCAAAAGTTCTGAAATTCTGTCCCTTTGTGACCACCAGAAGCTCTAGGTAGCAATCTTCTGCCTCAGAAAATCCAAATGCTGAGGATATAACAAATACACAGAACTGATAAATGCCCCTGGAAAAAAAGCAGCAACATATTCTTGTCTCCTTTTGTAAGGATGCTCTGACATGTAAAATTTTAGTCTCTTATGTTCTTATTTCCTCTATGGTTTCCTGAAGATAGGGTGTAATATCTTTGTAGTTTTTGCTATATTTTCTAATTATTGTCAAATGTAGTGTTTTGCTTGCTATAATGTATTTAACCTACTTAAATAAGGCAGGATATTATTTTTAAGTGAGAGTCAAACATATGTACATATTAATAAGAGCAATCTTGTATAGAAGGGAAAATGGATGCTGCAGTAGATAAACTAGGCAATAGTTATATCTGTATTTTGAATAAATCAGAGAGGATTCATCTAGTGTTGAAGTACAGCAATTGAAAGCACTAAGAAGAGGTTTGTTGTTGTTGTTTTGTTTTGTTTTGTTTTGATTTTACAATAACAGGAGGCGATTCAGAGCATATAAACACTAATGCAAGTAATAAGGCATATATGGTGGTGGGAACATATGAAATATTTCTTCTGATTTCTGTTTCTTTCAGTAAACAAGAAACAAAGTTACTATTTGAGAGTGACTAGTGGATAGGAGTAAAGAGGAGAAGATGTGAAATGAACTAAGCAAGTGACAGAGAAGTATTTTGTAAAACTGTTAGGTCTCTTGGTATGACTAACAAGAATGTAAAGTCAAATCAATCACCATGAATATGTGTTTATTTCTACATAAGTTCAGCTACTTTGAGCAGGAACAGAGTAAATGGAGAAATCATTCAACTAGAGTTAGTATTTTTGCTAGGAGAATATGCAGGAAGCAGGATAAGCAAAAGAGTTAAGACCATAGGGAAGGGAAGTTATTAAATGATGATTTATATAATTTGGAATATCAGGGATGAAATTAAGAATGAGAAACAATGAAGGACAGTACCAGAAAGATAATATCAATGGAAATTACATCTAGTAGTGTAAAAAAAAATTCCTAAATTTGGTGAACTAGAGGAAGTGATCTTAGGAATAAGATGGGATAGTTCGAGAGTTGGTAGTTGAAATAGAGATTGCAGAGATCATGCATACATTAGTAATGACAAGTTTTAGAGTATCATAGGCTTAGGCCACTGAAGTTAATGAGCAGATATGAGGAGAGGAGGCCAATTAATTAAGAAGTTGGATTATTAGAAAATTCATCAACAAATAAAAATGTGACAAGAGAGTAGTCTCAGTGCTAAAATCTTAAGTAATGATAAAAATGGGAGATTATTTAACAAGAAGGTTAATGGTTCATACAACTGATGGCATGAACTTAGGAAATAGTGATTTTAGGCAAATATTTGTAATGTCTTTCATTGAAATTTCATAACTCCCTCCATAAAGATCTTTCACATTCATTAATTTATTCAGTAAATACTTACTAGGTGTTCTAGGCATTAAATATCCAGCCACTTAACTACATCACCACCTTCTTAAAATATCATTCTTACGTTTAAATGATGTGAAGGGTTTATGCAAAATGTGAATGAAAATGCAGCATTCTTCAGCAAAAATCCATTGAATATTTAACAATTACACTTAAAATTCAAATATTTTACCATGATCTAGAAAAATCTGTCAATGTCGGGAAAGAGAGTCATGTACATGAAGTCTTAACAACACCTCTGGGCTGCACAAGAATGGGCCTAGAGACTGGAGCACTTCCTTTCCAAGAGAGAACAAGCCCTCACAGTCTACACTGTGCTTATGGCCATGTATGGAGGAGGGTCTTTCCCTCTTCTGTTCTCAATGAATTCTCCTCTCTTCTGCTTAAGTATATGCTTCATGTGGAATGGAGCTAACCACACTAGCACATATGTACCACAAAGTCTCTAGCACAGGAGGGTGGGTAAGCTGCAGAAGGAGATCTACTGGCCATGGAGGACCACCACCCACTATGGAAGCTGATCTGGCTTTGTCTCTTTATATGAGAAAAACATTGCTCCATCCAGTGCCTACCTTTCTTGGGGACCCCGAACCATGGAGTGAGTTGGTTTCCTGGTACTGCTGTCTCTGGTGGTAACGTAGTTATGTTCTTTGCTGTCCTTCATGCAGTGTGACTCACCTACCACCACCAGACGTGGTAACAGGTGTGTCACTTGTTCTACAGTTAAACACACTAAATCTGGCTCCTGTCTTCCTCTCCAATTTGTATCTCTTACCAACTGTCTTCTTTTACACTAAAATGTTTTCAAATGACCACACTTGTATCTTTCAATGGGGCAGTGTATTTGTTAATCCTTTGACCTATAATTCACATCCTCAAGATCTTTCAGGGCTGCTTAACACTTCAACTATTCACATGCCACCTTTCTAAGGAACTCCCTTCTGGACTACTCAACTGAAAGTAGACACCAGTCATCATCCTTGGTCTCATTCTTGCCTTAATTTTCTTCATAACACCTAATACTCTAGGAAATCCAACACAATATTTTATGAAATTTTACTGCTTATTTATTCATCACATGGTGATTGTGTGTCTCGCACACATTAGTGACTTTTTTCAGGGTTGCAAGACTTTATTTTGTTCACCATTTAATCTTTTTTCTTTTAATTTTTTTATTTTAAAGATGTGGGGTACAATTCGGGGTTAGTTTATGGCCTACAGTAGGTATAAATAAATGTTGTGAAGGAAAAGGGGAGAAAAGAAGAAAGAAGAGACCAGGGAATAAAGAAATTTTAGGAATGTCTGTTTATTGTCTTTAAACTTGAATACAAATTACATTGGAGTCTTGAACAACATGAATTTGGACTGCACAGATCCACTTATACATGAATTTCCTTCTACCTCTGTCATTGCTGAGTCACCAAGACCAACCCCTCCTCTTCCTCCTCTTCCTCAGCCTACTTAACGTGAAGGCGACTAGGATGAAGACCCTCATGATGATCTCCTTCCACTTAATGCATAGTAAATATGTTTTCTTTTCTTCAGGTTTTTCTTAAGAACATTTTATTTTCTCTAGCTTACATTATAGAAAGAATACAGTATAAACTATATATAACATACAGAATGTGTTAATTGACTGCTTGTGTTTATTGGTAAGGCTTTGGTCAACAGTAGGTTATTAGTAGTTAAGTTTTGGAAGAGTAAGACATTAAGTGTGAATTTTTGACTGTGTGGGAGACAGCATCCCTAACTCCTGTATTGTTCAAGAGTCAACTATACTGTTTAATAGCTTTAGGTAATAATTTCTTTCCCTTGGAATTCTCGATATGACTTGATTATCCACTAACACTAAAAGTTACTATGGAATATCAAGTAAGCTTGACCTTTTTCCCCCTTTCATGTATTTCTTTATTTCTTTCTGGTTATGAGGGATTCTCTCTTATTCAGTAATCAACCAGAGGTAGCTTAATATAAAATTTTACTGTTGTATCCTGTACAAATTATCCCTCAGTACATTTTATTTTTTACTTTTGCAATGAAAGTATTTTGAAGAGTATCTCGGTCTCACTAATTTATATGACAATAATTTTTGTTCCATTGGTAAGATTCTCTGCTTTAGGAATAAATGTTTACTTTTTATGGAAGATATAGTCTTCCTGCCTTTCATGTCTAAAAGCTTGTCTGCAATTACTTTGATTACATGTCTACAGCCTTCCTCTAGCTCGTGCAGTTTTATCATGCTTATAGCTCACTTTTCAACTGTGTTGAAAACACTTCCATTCTCACTGATTCAAAGATATTTATTTGATCTTTAATTATGTTAATCGTGTTCTCAGTGTTTTCCTTATCTCAGAAATTTCCCTTGACATAATAAACTCTGGTTTTATCAGTTTGCTTCATTAGCTCTTACTTATGTGATTTTGTATTTTCTTTTCTTTTTTTTTTTTTTGAGATGGAGTCTCACTCGGTCGCCCAGTCTGGAGTGGAGTGGCTGCTCCAGGCCACCGCAGCCTTGACCTGCCGGGCTCCGGCGATCCTTCCGCCTCAGCCTTCCAAGTAGCTGGAACTACAGGCGTGCGCTACCACGCCTGGCTGATTTTTTTATTTATTGTAGAGATGAGGTCTCGCTGCCCAGGCAGGTCTCGAACCCGCGGACTCAGGCAATCCAGTCACCTCAGCCTCCCAAAGGCGTGGGATTACAGGCTGAGCCACCGAGCCCGGCCCGATTTTGTATTTTCATTAGGCCTTCTTTAAGGTGACGTCCTTGTGGGGAATTAGATACCTTTATTACAAGAGTTTTGTTTTTCTGGACAAGGTACTTTGCATTTTGTGTGTTTTCCTCTCCCCTATCACTTTTTGGTACTATTTATTATTATCTTACTCAAGGTAGCAGCTCTAACAAGATCTTTTATTCTGTGTAATCTTTCTTTCTGTAAAACACACACACACACACACACACACACACACACACACACACACACACCTCCATATTTATTACCTCTGAACTTTTTAATTTGCCACTTTCGGCTGTCTTCAGGAAGTCTCCCAACTAGTTGGGTTTTGTCTTATTCTAATATCAGCTTGTTATTTAACCCATCATGGTATGTAATTTAATTTTAAAAACTCAGTTTTTTTGGCTGAATGTAGTGGCTCATGCCTGTAATTCTAGCACTTTGGGAGACCCAGGCAGGAGGGTTGCTTGAGCCCAGGAGTTTGAGACCAGCCTGGGCAACATAGCAAGACCTCGTTTCTACAAAAAATTAAAAAATTACCCAGGTATAGTGGCACTCACCTGTAGTCCCAACTACTTAGGAGGCTGAGGCTAAAGAATTGACTGAGCCCAGGAGGTTGAGTCTGTGGTGAACCATGATTGTGCCACCACTGCACTCCAGCATGGATGATAGAGTGAGACTCCAACTCAAAAAAATAAACAACAAAAAAACTTAAGTATTCATATTCCTAAATTTCCTATGTCTTATAATTTCTGCTCTTTGCTGCACTAAAACATGCCCTTTTTAGATAATAGATATGATTCATCCCCTCCCTCCATTAGGGCATTAAATACTTCAGTGTCCACTGTTACCTCTATTTCTTTTGTTTTAAGGATTTGGGGTATAATTCAGGATTAGGTATATAAGTGGTCATCGCACATGTAAAGCTTGGGCTTCCCTTTGGTCCCCAATTCACCTGGTTTGAGATCAGGTACGCTTATTGATGTTAGTGTCCCACTGCCATCTCCCCTGGCAGTTTCTGGCTACTGCCAATCCCTTTCTTATAGTATTATGGTAAATGTTCAGGGTCCACTTATGAGTGAAAACATGTGGTACTCAGTTCTTTATTTTTCTGTGATAGATCACTGAGTATTATAGACTCTAAATCCATCCAAGTTGCTGTGAAGTCCATAATTTCATCCTTCTTTATGGCTGTGTAATATCCCATTGTGTATATGTAATATATATATTTTTTTATCCATGGCAGTTTTGATGGTCAGCACAGTTGGGTCCATGTTTTTGCTATTGTGAATAGTACTGCAATAACATGTGTGTACAGGTATCTTTATGTAGAATGATATAAGTTCCTCTGGATATATTCCCAGAGGGGGAATTGCTGAGTTGTGTGGAAGGTCAGTTTCTAGTTCTTTTAGGAATTACCACACTGTTTTCTATAGAGGTTGAACAAATTTGCATTCCTACCAACAGTGCAGAAACGTTCCCTTTTCTCTGCATCCTCGCCAACATCTGTTGTTTTTTTGTTTTATTAATGATGGTTATTCTTACTGGGGTTAGGTGGTATATCAATGTGGTTTTGATGTGCATTTCTCTGATGATTAGTGAGGCTGAGCATTTTTTCATGTGTCTGTTGGCAGCTCATATGTCTTCTTTTGAGAAGTGCTTATTCATGTCTTTTGCCCACTTTTTAAAGGGACTTTTTTTTTTCCTTTTGGCATATTTGAGCTCCTTGTAGAACCTGGATGTTAGGCCTTTGACAGATATGCAGTTGGCAAATATTTTTTTCCCATTCTGTGAGCTGTCTCCCCACTTTCCTGATTGTTTCTTTTGCCTTGCAGAAGCTTTTCAGTTTGATGAGGTCCCACTTGTCTATCGTATCTCTTATGGCATGGACACTTGGGGTTTTGATCAGGAACTGGTTGCCTACTCTTATTTCCATAAGGATGTCTCCCAAATGGAAAAATATTCCATGCTCATGGATTAGAAGAATCAACATTGTTAAGATGTCCATCCTACCATAGGAAATCTACAAATTCAATGCAATACCTATTAAATTATCAACATCAAGCCGAGCTCGGTGGCTCAGCCTGTAATCCCCTGCCTTTGGGAGGCTGAAGTGAGTGGATTGCCTGAGCCCGCGGGTTCGAGACCCGCCTGGGCAGCGAGACCTCATCTCTACTATAAATCAAAAAAAAAAGTCAGCCGGGCGTGGTAGCGCATGCCGGTAATTCCGGCTGCTCGTAAGGCTGAGGTGGAAGGATCGCCGGAGCCCAGCAGGTGAGGCTGCGGTGGCCGGAAGCGGCCACTGCACTCCAGTCCGGGCAACCGAGTGACTCCAACTCAAAAAAAAAAAAAAAAAAATTATCAACATCATTCTTCTCAGACCTGGAAACAACAACACAGAAATTCATATGGAAACATAAACAACCATGAATAGCCAAAACAATTCTTAGCAAAAGAAACAAAGCAGGAGGTGTCAAACTTTCAGATTTTAATCTCTATTATAAGGTTACAATAATTAAAACAGCCTGGTATTGGTACAAGAAGAGGCCTATAGACCAATGGAACAGGATGGAGAGTCTGTTAACAAAGCCTGAATTTCTAAACCAACTCATCTTTTCAAGCCTCCAACAACTACTGGAGAGAGAAGAACTGATTTAGTAAATGGTGCTGGGATAACTAGCTGACCATATACAAAAGAATGAAACAGGACCTCTACTTGTCACTATACACAAAATCAACTCCAAATAGCTCAAAGAACTAAATGTAAAATCTCATACTTTAGGAATCTTTAAAAAATCTGTATTTCTTCAATAAAGTTTTTCTCCATTTGCAAAATTTTGTCTCCCATGGTGTTGAACTTTGCCGATGTTTTGTGATTCTTGCTTGTGCATCCAGGAGAATTCGTTCATGTGTCTTTTGCATTATGAATGGCTGTGGGCTACTGTACTTGCTGTCATTCTCTCAATTCTGGTGATAAACTCTGTTGCAGCAATCTCTGGTTAGAGTTTTGCCTTTTCTTTTTTTTTTATCTTTTATAAAGAGTCACTATTTAAAAAAATTATTTAATTTTATTGTTGCAGTATATATATTTGTTCTGTAACATTGATATTTCTCTTTCTGCTTCCATTTTTTAAGTCTTGTTTTTATGTAGTTGAATGTCTTGGATAGTTTGCCTTTATCGTATCAAGTACTTTGGTATAAACACA
This sequence comes from Carlito syrichta, assembly GCF_000164805.1. Lineage (NCBI taxonomy): Eukaryota > Metazoa > Chordata > Mammalia > Primates > Tarsiidae > Carlito > Carlito syrichta. The sequence goes on along the minus strand of NW_007250790.1, from coordinate 205,941 downwards.
CACACACACACACACACACACACACACACACATGCATATATACACAAAGTGAGGTAGAGCATTTTATTTTATTTTATTTTGGTCAAACTACTTCTCAATCTGGGCCCATTGAATCTTAAGATTAAAGGACTATTTTTTAAATGATAAAATTTTCAAATTAAATATCAGGTTTTTTTGTTTGTTTGTTTGTTTGTTTGTTTGTTTGTTTGAGTTGGAGTCTCACTCAGTCGCCCAGACTGGAGTGCAGTGGCTGCTCCCAGCAGCCTCGACCTGCTGGGCTCCGGTGATCCTTCCGCCTCAGCCTTCCAAGTACCCGGAATTACAGACATGCGCTACCACGCCCGACTGATTTTTTGATTTTTTTATTGTAGAGATGAGGTCTCGCTGCCCACGCGGGTCTCGAACCCGCAGGCTCAGGTAATTCACTCACCTCAGTCTCCCAAAGGTGCGGGATTAAGGGCTGAGCCACTGAGCCCGGCTTAAATATCAGTTTTTAACATTTGTGTTTAACTATTGTAAATAGATTAACAACAATAACATAAATATCTATATTATTACTATTTTGTTTGGATACTTACAGCCAGATATTGTATGCTATAGTTTTTGTATTCTTAGATTGTTAATTTTGTTCAGATTTTCACTTTGCTGGTCATTAAATCTAATACCTTTAAAAGAAGAATATGCATATGTTTAGAGTTCCTGTATAAATTAAAATGTCTTTCTATCATTATTACCCAAGACAAACAGCGATATTTTTTCTTTTAAAACTTTGCATTTATTTTTCCACTGTCTTCTGACATTTACTGGTGCTGAGATGACTGCAGTCAGCTTAATTTTGTCTCTTTTGTAGATTAATTCTTTTCTTCCCCTGCCTGGATACTTATTGATTGTGTCCTTCTTCCTGGGTTTTCTTTGCCTGAGGAAAGTCTTATAATTTTTAATGTTTGACTGTTGTTTCTGTAACATTTGTTCTGTATTCTTCTTCACAACTACATTGACTCTCACTTTTCTGTCATAATTATTTTAAATTCACTTCTTAATTATTCTCATTTATTTGTTTACAATGTTGCACTCTAGGAGAATTATCAAAAACATTTTCCCAATTATCAACTCAGTTGTCTAAAACACTTATTAGATTCTTTGTTATAAACAAAGCAGACTAAAGAATAGAATTATAATTTTCTAATACAAAAAGACTGGAGGATTATACTAATGTACAAAGTTCGAATGGTCTGCTCAAATGAAACAATGGTGAAATATAAAGATTATTGACAGATTTCCATACTTAAAAGGAAAAAAAGCACTGAAATTTAAATTGTGGAATAAATATGTATGTTTATTTGAATACCAATTCAGAAAATTGTTGTGTCATTTTTTTTAAAGGTAAGCAAAAGAAAATATTTTCTACAACAAAGAAGGGTATGCTGAATCCATACAGTAATACTATAACAATAGTATTTACAAGTCAAATTCATCTTATAATTCACTGTTCACTATTGCTCTAATACAACTTGGGGCTAAAATTGCAAACTTGAAAGAAGTTCACAGAACAGGATGTCTAACAAAAATAAAAGGAAAAAAGTAAAGAAGGAAGGAAAGGAGGGACAGACAAGGGGGGGAAGGTAGGAAATGCAGAATTAAGATGACCAAATGAAAAAAGAGTAACGATTTTTATAAAACTTTTAGAACACTAGAGCTAAGAAAATATGAACTACCAAGCGAATTAACTTAGCTGTCAACATGGGAAAGAGAAGGGTCTACATCATCATATGGATTTCTAATTTAAGATTCTGGAGTTCAATCATGTTTAAATTGATTGGGCTTATGCAGGTTGAGACTTAAAATACTGTGATATAATAGGGAACATCAGTAAGAGTAGTGTAAATTAAGAGCCTAAATATGGACTGAAACAATCTTATGAATAAACTTGAATTTAAGAAGAACAAGTTTTACTGAATTTTACATGCACTAAAGTATATAGAGTTTTTTGAGCCAGGAAGTGATTCAAACACAGCTGCATATTTAAAAAATTAAAATGACTTCTGATTTTGAGAAGGAGAGGTGGGAAAGCCAGATAAGAATCCATTTTAATAATCCACACAGGCATTTTTACTAATTTGATTGGAATGGAAAATTTTGTAATAATTCAGAAGATGTTGTGAATTTAACACAGTCTCAGAATAGAAAAAGATCAATACCAAGAAGATATCATACATTAGTTGGCAATACTCAATTACAATTGACCAGATTTTCCCTTCTGTTGTTTGGAGACAAATATGGCAGGCAAAATGATAAGTGGCAACAGGGTTAAATTTTTGCACTCTCTTAGAAACTTTCACATCAAGGCTGTTGATTTCTAACTTAAAAGATATTCATTTTTCTTTAAAAAAAAATCACTCCCCTTATTACTGGAAAGCAAGTGTGTTCCACTAGCCTCTTATTTTAGCCCCGTTCAGAATGGTTCTGCCAACAAAACTGAATGCTTACTGTTTCTCTATTCAGTTTTTGAAAGGCATTATGTACATTAAAGATGGAAATCTGATAAAACAGATGTGGACTTTTTGAACCCAAGATATTATTTGGTTTAGTTTAAGGATTCGGGAACAGTATTAGGAATGTGGGAAGAGCACTCAGATTTGTCTATCATAATTTCTAGGGATATGGCAGAGACAAATGCAAAATTCTTAGTAACATGGTATTGATATCCTCAGGCTTCTGCATTCTCTGCTAGGTAGCTATTTCCACAGGGCTACATGCATTTTCCCATACACACACACACACATGCACACATACATTTCTTCCCATTCAAAAACACATTAGATCAGGATGATAGTACCTGTCATTTACAAGGTTTAGCAGGTTTTAGTAGAAATAACCCCATGTTCACATTCTATGATTCGATGGCCACAGGTCATCATGGAAGTGAAGCAATGTTCAGTTATACAGTGTTCCAAGATGATTAATAAGGGAAGTGAAAAGCAAAAAATAGAAGTTGAGTTTTTTATTGTTATGCAATAAATACAACTTTACATTTTTTTCATACCTTCTGTGGTTTCAAATGAATGGTGGATAGATAGCAAAAGCATGGATGAAAGAACATCTCACAATTATTCTTGATTCTTTTCTTGTGTGCACACTGTGATGTGACGCTTAGATGCCCCAGCAAATAAGGACCCACTGCTGTAGTTATTGGGAGGGAAGGCTGTGGGCAGATGTCTGTCAGCTGTCAGCTCCTTCAGGGATTGCCTCAGCTAGAGAAGGCTATCTCCCCCAAATTGGACCCTTTTCAGGGTGGCTCACATCCAATGACTGATCTCTGTGAGATTATAATGACCTAGCCATCTCTGCCCAACTAGGGACGACTATGAAGGGACATTCTAATTCCAGAAATTTCCACAAGGTTAACCAAGACTGTCTTGAGTCTGCATCACAGTTAAGCAGCTTACTCTACCCAACCCTGCCTCCTTTCTTATCTTCTTTGAGTGTTGATCCCAAGGGGACCTCCTAATAAACATGCTACATGATAAATGTCATCAAAGAGTACACTTCCCAGGAGCTCAAATTGTGACATTATCTTTCATTAGAGGACTCATTGAGCAAAACAGGTCTTCCTCATTTATTTCTCAATCAAAACTGCATGCTAAGTTCACAGAAATATAAAGGTCAAGTTGGTATTTTGAAATATCCAAAATAAGGAAGTGCTAGTACTTAGAAAATGCAATCCTGTGCTAGTACTTATAATGTAACAACAGGACAACTGCTTATGCAGAGCTATGCTTCCTTGGTAAGGAGAGGACAAAGGTAATTTTTCCACAAACAGCATTTGATAGATTAAATGTGCTTTTCTGGTTCCTTGGACTCTCCAGTCAGCCAGAAACATAGCTAGGATGACACGATAGACACCCAAAGTGAAAGGAAAACATTGGCTTATAAAAGTATTTGAAAACAACATAATGCAGAGAATAGCAATTCACGTTGAGCATAGTTCTTAGGCGAAAGTAATTGATTTGCCTTCCTTTAAACAGGAACTTACATAAAGCAACTATTATAATTTGGTTCTAATAAATCACTATCATATGATTCTGTTATGTTTTGCCTCAAAATATGTCTATGGAACAAAGTTAGGTATAATAAATCTTTTAGCTACTATCAGAAGGAATTCCAATATTTCACAAACAGCAGAAATGCTGTCAAAGGCATTTGATAACATTTTGTGTCACAAGAAAGTGAAATGTATATGCTTTAAAGGGGAAATTGTGGTATTTTTTTCCAAATTAAAAATATTTATAACCTGTTATGTGCTGCTTGTATCCTCCCTGTAAGAGATGTTGACTATATCCTAACCCTCACTACCTCAGAATGTGAACTGTTAGAGAAATAAGGCCCTCACAGAGACAATCAGGTTAAAATGAAGTCTTTACGGTAGGCCCTAATCCAATATGGCTGGTGTACTTATAATGGTAAAATTTGGACACAGAGACAGACTGTGCAGAGGGAAGACTATGTGAAAAGATAATTAGAGAAATGCTACCTGCAGGCAGGAATGATGCTACCACAAGCCAAGGAACCCCTGGGGCTAGCAGCAGCTGAAAAGACACAAGGAAGGATCCTTCCCCTACAGGTAATAGGGAGAGTACAACTCTGTTAACACCTTGATTTCTGATTTCTAGCATCCAGAACAGTGAGGCAATAAATGTCTGTTGTTTTAGACCATTGAGTTTCTTTGTTATGGCACCTCTAACATAACTAACATAAAACCCAAAATATTTTTAAAATTAATTTTGCTGTTCTCTGATTTTCCTAACATTTTCTCGACCACATGTTTAGTTATGTGATTTGGTACCATGTTATACACACACCTACACATACACATTTATATCTATATATGAGAATCCATTTTGTATGAAATCAGTTACAAAACCCTCAGTTGCCATGTTATTCTTATTTTATAATGTTCTATATTTATATCTTGACAAAAAAAAAATGTTCTGCTAAGCTGAAGCATTGAACATTACATAAAAACATACCCTTGAAGTAAGTCTGCTATAAAATCACTTTGAGCAACTGCAAAATTCTGTCGGGGTTTAAAGAACTCTATTTGAACAAAGCAACTGACAATTTGTTTTAGTTCTAAGCAATGGCTTCTTTGCAATTACTACAGTGGGGTAATGCCAAGCAGTATTGTGTTAATAAAATGAATTTCTTTCAAACTGTCTTATTTTTAGTCATATGGATGAAACTTTCTCACTGAGCATGTTAATGGCCTTGGTTAAAAATTTTGTGGGGGAAAAAAATCAGAGTAATGCTTTCCTTTTAAAAAGACTCAAGAAAAGTTCCAAAAAGTCATTCTCAATTTTAATAGTAGTGACTAACTTTTTAAATACACTTCTCAAGCCTAGTTGAAACCTTCAGTAACATATTGGATGTCACACACTGTTCGTTGTTTTGTGGTTATCACAGATTCTCCTGTGATCCGAGAGGACAGTCCATCCTGCCTCGGCCATCACATCATAGTCTAAAGGAAAGTGATGATTCTCTCAAAGGGCATAATATCAAGTTAGGAAATAAGAAGCACAAGAGTTATCAGTGAAAAGATGCTGAGGTATTTGTAAAGAATGTCTCTAAATAATAATTGTCTCTGGCTGGAAATGGTGAAAGCCCATTTGAAATTGGTTATCCCTCTGTATGAAAGGTTATCACTTGTCAGAAAGAGTAACCACAGTCATTATGACCAGTCAAAACACTGCCCCTCACAGAAAATGATCCCAAAGTAGTCTGGGAAATGAACCTATTTTATCATATTTTGGTTTTTGCAAATTGCTGTGCTTAGTTTAGATTCAATAATAGCACCCAGACATAGTCGATGTCCCAAACAACTCAGGGCATGCACCCAAGTAACCATGTGTCAGGAAAATACAGTTCTTCAAGGACAATGCATCACCTTATCACCTTCCTATTCAGTCACAAGAATATCACCTCATGATAAAAGAGACAAACAGTATTTTATACTTTATTTTATTTTATTCATTTATTTTTGAGCGGGAATGCAGTGGCACACTCATAGCTACGCTGCCTCAACCTGCTGGGCTCAGACAATCCTTTAGCCTCAGTCTTCCAAGTAGCTGGAACTGCAGGAGTGCCTTGCCCTGGTTAATTTTTTGATTGATTGTAGAGACAAGGTCTCACCAATTTGCCCAGGTTGGTCCTGAACACCTAGGCTCAGGCAATCCTTTCACCTCTGCCTCCTAAAGTGCTGGGATTACAGGAGTGAACCACCATGCTCGGCTTAAACTTTATTTCAATTAGCATTGTTTTATTTTATGTATGAGTATAATGTAACATGTTCATAACTTCCTGTGATACATTTATCCTAGAGTTCTACTCACTTAGAAAGACTCTCAGTGCTGGCCATCACAGGAAACTATCCCAGTGACTCCATTTCAACTGTGATAAAAGTGATTTTCCTAATATGCTTAGGATGACTATAAGTTAATTAGATTAATTGGTTTATACTTTCAATCTTGACATTTTTCTGGTAAATAGAGTTACTACAAGAACAGTGTTACTTTGTGTGGGTTGTTGGGGAATATGCTGAAAACAAATTTAATTTCTTAACCATGTACTCGGGAAAGAAGCTACCTCTGGAAGAGAGGTATGGAAGAGGGGGAGAAAGAAAGAAGCAGAGAGGGAGGGAGATGTGGCACTGCTATTAGACTCAGCACATTGAATGTGAAGCAGAAAGACCAAAGTGATGTGTAAATTGGGGAATTCTCAATAGAGTCAGAACAATGAGCAATTTCAGAAATCAAATCTAACTATCTGGACAGTCTTTGTGTTTCTACATCCATTCTGATGCCTGCAAATCCCTTGAAATTATTAAAGATGTTCAATGTTCTTTCGTTAAGTAGTGTTTGGCTATTCTGTAAATTGCACATCATCAGTAATCCTGCACTTATCAGTTCATTAAGGACTTTCTGCCATCAAATAATGCTTTCAGCTGTAGAAAAACTTAAAATTAAACAAATTTTTATGTTCTCTATAGATCAGCAAAAGAATGATGCTGCAGACTGTGGCTAGAATGGTCAGAGAAACATTCTGATGGGAAATTACTTTTGATTTGAATCTTAAATGAATAGATATTTCTAGGTAGACAGACTGGTAAACAAGGGAGGAAGTAAAAGTGAGAATTTAACTAGGTTATTATCAAAAGCATGTGCTCGTGTCATAGGCGTGGGTTCCAGGTCAAAGTTTCTATGTCTTGGATATATTACCAAAGCAAGTAATCTAGTTTTTTACTTGACTTTAATTTTCTCATATATTAAACAAAGGATTTTTAAAAACTAACCTCATTAGGTTGTTGAAAGATATAAATGACATAATGCATGTGCTCATAAAATCTATGTACCTGAAAGGTAGTAAGTACTCAATAAGTGTTACCATTATAATAATAATAATAATAATTATTATTATTATTATCATTCTCGCTTCAAAATATAGGCATTCAATTCACTGTGGGTTTTATTTCTCAAGTGAAATTAGAGCAATACAAATAATAGACACTCAAAGAATAGAGTTCCGAGTTGATATAATAAAATCTGGAATATTTCTAAGTACTTTTATTTTTAAGTAATCATGTAATATAATGATTAAGTAATCATTAAGGAATCACTACATTACATAGTCAGTCAATAATCTCAGTTAAGTCATTTTCAGTTCTAACATATAGAAATTTAATCAGATATTTAACCTTGATTATTGTCAGGACTTTTAGACAAGTTAAATATCCTCAGTTTAAATAGTTTTATTTTTATTTTATATTCCTTGCTATTTCAATCGAGACTTTTACACTGATTATGTTTGCAACATCATAAAATAAAATCTGTATCCTAAAATTGAAGTGATAGTTACATATTGAAGCATAATAGCAAAGTCTAAATAACTTTTTCCAATTTTCCCCCAGTATAATAATAACACAGATCATGTGTTTACTTATTCTTTACCTGTCAGGTTGAACTTTTCATCTTACTGAGTTGGGTTTTTTTATTATTACATTGATAGAGAGGATAGAAGCAGAGTACAGTGTCCAGACAATCATTTTCTCTGTCTTAGCCTCAGTGATAGATCAATGACTCTCAACCGACAACTCTTGGAGACCTACTCTGAGTAAAAATTGCCAAAGGCTCACAGAAGCTTCTTCAAATGATGCTCTGGCATCTATGTAGTTGTAATTGAGGTGATTCAACTAGATCATAAACTTCCTGACATGGTACTTATTTCACTCATGTATTATGCATTTCTATTTACATACTATGCAGAAACATGGTACTTGTTAAATGAACGCACACTGAATTAAATTCAATAATCATATATAGTTGGTGACTTTTATTTAGAAAAAAAATTAGGCAATGAGAAAATACAAAAAATTGGTTTGCTAAATCTGGCTCACAACCTGATCCCAAACCAGGTGAAGTAAGGAGAGACCCACGCTTCACCTGTTTGATGACTATTTATGTGCCTAACCCTGAATTGTACCCCACATCCTTAAAATAAAAAAAATCGGATCTTATACAGTATCACACTTGCCTATTAATTTCAAGGATGCATATAACTATGATACAGGGATGAAGCAGGAAGTCTTGGATCCCCGACACAGCTCTTTAATTACTTCTTTGTGCATCAGGAAGTACCTTGGCTCAGACCTAGCAACGGAGCTCTTTAAGGGTCATATGCACTATCACTTACACAGAGCCATTTTGACAGTGAACATTATATTCATTTCTCTAGATGCTATCACAGATCACCCCAATGAGAAAATAATATTCTGTGAAAAAATATGCCCAGGACTTTTAAGAGCAAGAGCTATTTAGTGACCCAGAGCTCTCCTCCTTTTGATAATTATGAAGGTGTTTCTATCTAAGGTCATATAGCTTAAAGAGTCTGTTTTCACAATGAATATGGGAGGAAGTATCACCATTTGTTATTTTGTGCTAGGATCCATTAGGTTATATTTGACAGGACAACTTATTAAAAATAATTTCTTATTTTTATTAAGTTACAAATAATACAGCTATGTCCCTAATATAAAAAAAACTTTCTAATGTATTTTTTTTCCAGAAAAATCCTTAATAAATGTTTACTTTTCTTCCTTCCTCATTTAATTTAAAGTTTTACACATGTCACTTTCTGCAGATATATGTCCTTATCAAAAAACAGTAACCTATCATTTACTATCAGTTCCCTTATTTAATTTTATCTTCTCTCTTATAGCACTTCTCAGGACCTGAAACTATAACATTTATGTATTTGTTTACTTGTTATAGCCTCCTTCCTGGAGAAACCTAAAAAGTGCTTATAAATTAGCAAGTGATTGATAAATATTTTCTGAATAAATGAGCGAATTATCATAGAAAGGATGTAGTAGGTATACTACTACATACTAATCCTATAGGTTTTTCCTGTTGCCTTTTTTGTAGGATAACTTTCAGAATAGAAGCTTCTTAAAAGTTTATTTTGAGATTGACTTGATAGAGTACTGTCATTTTGTAGATAGTATTTGTTGATGTGGTAGACTGAATAATGGCCTTCCAAAGGTGTTCACATCCTCATCCCCAGAATCTGTGAACGTGTAATTTTACATGGCAAAAGAAACTTTATGGCTATGATTAAGTTAAGGATCTTAAGATGGGGAAATGATTCTGGATTATCTGGGTGGCCCATGTAGTTACAAAGGTACTTATAAAAGAAAGGACGGGGGTTCAAAGACAGTAAATGTAATGTGACAAAAGAAGCGGAGAAGAGAGAGAGATTAGAAGATGCTATGAGGCTATACTTGAAGGCAGAAGAAGATCCCACTAGCTGGAAAGTTAGAAGTTGGCAAAGGCAAGAAAATTGATTCTTCCCTAGATCCTCCAGAAGGAATCAGTTCTCATAACACCTTGTCTTGATTTTGGATCTCTGACCTTCAGATCTGTAAAATAATAAATCTGTGATGCTGTCAGTCAGTAAGTTTGTTACAGGAGCTTTAGGAAATTAATATAATTGATAAATTATTGATTGCATAAGATATTCCCAAAGATTTCTTGACAAGATTTTTTTTCCTTATTTCAGAGTCCTGAATTCTTGGGAAGCTGAAAGAGAACAGTATGAGAAAACAATCTTCATGAACTCTACATAGAGAACATTTGCTCTCTGGCAATTTTACATTTAGTGCTGGCTGGGTGTTGGTCAGAAACAGGGTAAGGCCCTAAGAGTTCATGCTCCCTCTGCTTGAGGTAGGAAAGCAACCTAAATCTCTTTCAATTCTGGTCAAAATTTGATCAGAAGCCCATATTAATTTGCTAGGGCACCTGTAACAAAATGCCATAAACTGGGTAATTTAGAACACAGATATTTATTGTCTCATGGTTCTGGAGGCTAAAAGTTCAATATCAAGGTGTCAGTAGAGCAAGTTTCCTCTGAAGAACCTAAGGAAAGAATCTGTTTCTGGCTTCTCTTTCAGCTTTTGGTAGCCTCGGGCATTCTTTTGTTCATAAATGACTCACTCTAATCATATGACTGTTCCTTGTAAGTCTTTACAGCTTCTTCCCTCTGTGGTTGTCTCTGTGTCAATATTTCCCCATTTTTTTGACAACACAAGCTATATTGAATTAGGACACACCCTAATGACCTCATTTTAATTTGAAACTGAAAGGAGGGACCCTGAGAAATGTAGAATAAAGTTAGTTCACATTTTGCCTGCATAGCCATTTGTACTTAGACTGACACACTTTGAATCTAGCACAGGTTAGGCATAGATAGAGAGATTTCCAATAGGCAGGTTGGCAGGTTTTAGGAAGCATTCAGACATTTTACTATAGGCCAAGCTGGCAGCCTACCCCACCCCTTGGCAAATCTCCATTAGATGAAAGACAAGGACCACCCAACCTTTAAATTCATGGTTTAGCATCATAATCTCTAGGAAATTTACAGGCCCCTTGGCTGGCTGAAGTCATAGAAATGATAAAAGACTAACTTTTTTGCTAAAGAGGTTGTGGATTGCAAACATCTGACAGATCTCTTGCAGGAAAAACCCCTCCCCTTGTCTCCTCTCATCTAGCCCACCACTATGGCACAATCATATGACTAACCCACCCATCTGCCTGCTGTCACCTGATGTCAATACCAGCACTTACCTTCCCCTTCATGATGATATAGAGCAGATTACTACCCAATCACCTTGACAATCTTCCCCCAACAAAGGGAAGGTTTAAAAGGGCTCATCCATGAGCAACAATTCGCGATTGCCAGACCATTGTAGCTATGGCCTTGCTAAGCTATGGAGTGACTATGTGCTCTTTGAGCTATGGCCAGGTCATATTTCCTAGCTTTGACCCTCTCCCCTACCTTGGGGAGGTGAATCTCCTCTTTCTATCTCTCTAATTTACTTTTTAAATAAACTGCATTTTTCTAATCTAACTTCTGTGCAATTCTTTGCATCTTTCTTGCATCACCAGATCACACACCCAGATACCCACACCCTGGCAGGCCTAGCCTAACAGTCTGGAGGCCTAGCAGAGAGTGTGCCCTAGCAGAAACCCTCTGTAAAGACCCTGTTTCCAAATAAGATCACATTCTGAAATACTGGGGGTTAGGAATTCAACATTTTTTTTTTTTTGGCAGATATAATTCAATCCAAAACATGCTGCAATTTGGATTCAGAAAAAGTATTATCAAAGACTACCATAAAGAGAAAAAAAAAAGAATATCATGATATTCTTAAGTGCCATAAAAATCCAATGTATTCATTTTCAAAGAGCTATGTCAGTGCAACTTGGTATCTAAATAAAGGAAATTTTAATATTTAACCAATCACCATAAAGGCATATATATTAGCTGCTAACTCTCATTCTATTTCAGGACATGATTTAAAGAATATTTAAACATAGAAACACTTCTTAATCTTATCTTTAGTATCTCAATTTAGTTTTTGAAGTTCAAAAAGAATTAAAAATTGGAATGAATTTCATTTTGTCATTTCTTTTTTAAATGCATAAACTCAAATCATATTTTCAAGGATGAGGAAGCCACAATTGCAAAAGTGATTATAATCAATTTTGATTGGCAAAAAACATCAGGTGGTCATAGAGGAGCTAAACTTATTCACATTGATGAATAAACTCATAATGATAACCATTTCTGAATATCTACATTCTGTTACCAAACATTTGAGAAGTAATAGAAATCACTGTCATGTGCTTACTGGACAGGCTTTTATAGTCATTACTGACTCTGCATTAAAGTGGCCAGGTGTGGTGGCTCATTCTTAAAATCCCAGAACTTTGGGAGGCCAAGGCAGGAGGATTGCTTGAACCAGCAAATCAAGGATTGCTTGGTTCAAGACCAGGCTGGGCAACATAGCAAGACTTCATCACAACAAAAATGTAAAAAGTTAGCTAGGCTTGGTGGTACACACCTGTAGTCCCAGTGATTCCAAAGGCTGAGGTGGAAGGATTGCCTGAGCTCAGGTGGTCGAGGGTGTGGTGAGTTGTGATCATGACACTGCACTCCAGCCTGGGTGACAGAGACACAAACCGAAAAAAACAAAAATAAAATAGATTATTAAAGTGCATGTTTTAAACTAAGGAATTGATGTAGATGAAAATTAGTTAACCTATTCAAATTCACATAGATTATAAGTACTGAGGGAAGAATTTGAACCTACAGGTGGTGCTAGAGTTTGTATTCTTAACCCCTGCACCATATTGGCTCTCATAGCTAGATACAGAATTACCACATACATGAATATCTTTTAAAGAAGTTCCATAAACTTTGGGCAGAGCCAGAGTAATGTGCTTTGGACACATACCTACATAGGCTCCAAAACTCTCCAAGGTCCTTCTGACCCATCTTCCTTCTTTTTTCTCACTTCCTGATGGTGGAACATATACCTAGAGGGACAGCCCAAACTAAGGAAAATCCAAAATATAACCCACCTGTTCCAATAGTAAAGTTTGAAAACTAAATTATACTGCATACACACTAGTAATTTCAGTTTTATCACACTGATGTGTGGCTTAAACTTATCCAACCAAATCACAGCAATCTATGGGCAGAATATATGTCGATGTTATCTTTGCAAACTTTGTCTTGTCTTCTTGGAAGTATAAGCTTTGTGTGTGAGTAGAGTTGAACTAGCCCTTCACTATTCTAAATTAAGTCATTTCAATAGAGGGTATTTATTTGGAGCATTTGGAGAAAACTTCTGAAAAGTGAGATTTGTCTTATGTTGCAGTTCCTGTTCTTATAACCTGGCAGGTTAGATTTTTTTTTATAGCAAAGATCACATTTTTTGAATTACAAATGTAGGTTACAAAAATTAATATATTATAATGTTATACAAACTTAAATGATCATATCATCAAATACTGAAATTTGAATTAATAAATATATCATAAATTGTGAAATCCAAAGGTATTTGTTTATAAAACTGAAATACATGGGGGAATTATCCTTTGGGGGGCGGGCCCCTTGCAGGACACTTGGAATTTGTTACTCCAGATCAAATGATCAATCAAAGTGTTTATCTGGATGCTTTGAGAAAATTGCATCTTTTTTTGTGAAAGAAATGCCCTGAATAGTGGCAAATAGGTGACTGATTCTTACACCATGACATTGCACCTGCTCACACCATCCTGAGCGTTCAGCTGTTTTTGAACAAAAATGTCATGATCCCTGGGCCCCCCCATTCACCTGATCTTGCTCCAAACAATTTTTTTGTTTGTTTGTTTGCTTCCTCAGATGAAAACAGTCCTCAAAGGGAAACATTTTGCTGAAAGTGGAAGAGATGAAGCATAAAACAGCACAAGCACAAAAAAGCATCAAAATTGATGAGTTCAAAAACTGTTTTGAGCAGTGTAAAACATGTCTTGATAAGTTTATTGCATCAAAGGGAGAGTACCTTGATGGTGACTGAAGTTTAAACATGTAAGAATATACAATACCAGGTGCAGTGGCTTAAGCCTGTAATCCCAGCACTTTGGGAGGCCAAGGTGAGAGGAATGCCTGAGCCCAGGGGTTTGAGACCAACCTGGGCAACTTGGTGAGACCTCGTCTCTACAATAAATAAAAAAATTTAGCCGGGCGTAGTAGCTTATGCCTGTAGTCCCAGCTCCTTGGAGAGCTGAGATGGAAGGATCACTTGGGCCCAGCAGGTCCATAATGATAATAATAATGATGATGATGATGACTCAGCCAAAACTTAAAAAAAGAATATATAATTTTTAATAAATAAATTTTGGGTTCTTTGGGTCCCCCCTTACTTACATATATGTATGTGTGTGTGTGTGTGTGTGTGTGTGTGTGTGTATGCTGAGAAAATAACACCATTATTTTATATTTTTCTATTTAGAAATTCAGTTGTTGCCTTTTTATTTTCATTGAGATTCTTGGTCATGAAACTACAGTAGTCATGAAACTAGATCAATACACCTTAGCAAGACCCTGTTAGCAACAAACTTAGAAAGGAGTTGTGTTTTTATTATTGACTTCATAATAAATCTCCTAAGTCCTTAGCTAAAGCAAACACATATTTAACAATAGCTGAAAATACAGTAGTGTCATTTCCTAAAACAATGCAACCAAATAAAAGTATGCTTCCCATAAAATTCCCCAATTTCATTTTAATAAAAATGTGCCAGACTTGAAAAAATGCTAATCCAATGTGACAAGATTATGTGTTCAAAGGATTTAAATGATGCAAAATTTTTCTAATTATAAAAGAAAATCATGTTTTGACAGGGTTTGAAAACATAAAAATTATAAATAAGATAATCGTCTTAGAAAAAAGTTTTATATAGTCACAATATTTTATAAAATTGAAATTTGACTTTGTATGAATTTATTTTATTGGCTTTGGCTTTGCAGAAAAATGCCTGAGAGTCCCAGATGGCAGTGTCTGTGTTCTGGACTGTGCTGCTGGGCTAGAAAACTGGCATCCAGTCATGCTGCAGGCCTCAGTAGCTGAGCCAGACCTAGGGGCCTCCCGATTACTCCAGATTTGTGAAGTCTGTGGATGCATACCAGATTGTGGAGCACCTGTTATTCCCCCACCCCGCCAGCATCCTAATAACCCCAAAGGATGAACATTATCCCACCCCTAGTAGCTGGCAGCCTCTCAAAGACCCCTACACAACCTGCCCTACTTAGAGCAGTGCTTTCATATACACCACATCCCTGTCTACAAAGACATTGCACATGGCAATAGCCAGATGAAACTGTATTCAAAAGGTGGAGGCGGGTATTTGGTCACTGCAGAAGAATGTGGGGGATGTAGAAAATTTTGTGAGCCCACTGCTGAGGAAGAAACACATCCCAATGAGGAGATAGGTATTCGACAAGTAAGGGGCTTCTTTGACCAGCAGCTTAAAGCCTGTTACAGGGAGAAAGGCTTCTGAGACCCAGTAGAAAAGCTTACATGTCAGCACCCCCCATAGGCTGGACTACAGAAAACCTCAGGCAGAAGAAGACAACGCTGGAGTTATGGAGCAGGGAGTACAGAGACCAGGGATAAGGGCTTAGACAGGGCAAAGAGTGAAGGCTAAAGAGCTTTGGGGTCAGGCCTTGCTTGCATAATGGGGAAAATGGAACCCTATGTGCCGGTGTCAGCACCTGGGGAGAGACAACCGACATTGGGAACACACCAGAAGCACCAACCTAGTGGCGTTATCAGCTCTTGTCCCTCCTCTCTACATTGGCCTGTTCCTGCTTTCCCTTGGTACTCAATGAACTCAGCTGTTTAAATTCTAGGGTTATCACCCGGTGGGCAATAGCCCAACCCAGTTTAGGAGAGGGTAACACAGGGCAGATCCATTGGGTATATGCCTCTCTTGACCCTCTGGACTTTCAGAACTCACTGCTGCAAACATTTCCAAGCCCTTGTTCTGGGCCAGATCTGACTTGGTGGCGATTATGGAGAACACAAAGGACACAAGCATGGATGCTGGATGTCTTACATTCCAAGTGCAGTGCTGGGCGTGGAGGCATTGCGTACCCTATGTTAGCCCCTGGGTTCTTTCTACTTGGTGAGAAGGTGAGAATCCCAAGTCTGGGCCCCTGTTCCATTGCAAATCAGGCTGGACTGGGTTCCCAGCTCCAGGAAGTTGAGTGATTATCTTTAACTGGAGTTACTATAAAGAGGTGCCTGGGATTTCCTAGCAGCCCAGAGCAGAGCCATCTGTCCCAGCCCATTGACTTGGAGTTGAGACTGAGCAGGGATTTGCAGGGAGGAAAGTGCTGACCTCTTGCCCCTGCCATCTCACCCCCAGCCAACTAGCCATTGTACTCACTCTATCCTTGCAGACACAGGAGCCAAAAGCCTCAGTTCCGACCCCCACCCCGCTCCATCATCAAACTGGCAAATACAGTTGATCAGATCCAAGCTCTCCTACTTGGTCTCTGACCTAAGATAGGTTACTAATCTCTCTGAGGTTCAGTTTATCTGAAAAATTAGTATATCTTCCTAATTACTTAATAATCAGCAGTGTCCCTAGGGTTACTGCTGGTTTTCATGTTAAACCTCACTCCTGGAAATGCCAGGTCACTCATGTCTACAGTCTCCAGAAAAGAAGAAACATGACACATTGATCTGATGACACAGGCCTCTCCAATTATTAATGCCAATTTTTATTGGGCTATATTACAAATTAAGTTATTAAAATCTGTGCAACACTTACAAATTCAACTAAAAATGCCTTAAAAGGAAACAGTATTGATGATAACAGCAAATCAAGGTTGTTTAAACTACATCAAATACTTTCATAGCATTGTATGTATAATTTAAAATAAAATAATAAAAATTAAAATTTAAAATGATTTAAAATAAGAATAAGCAAATACCCTAATGGTTACTTGTTTAGCCATAAACCTGCTCAAAACTCTAGTCAGCTAAGAAGCTAAATACAGGGTACCTGAACTCAAACCAGGCAAAGTAGGGACCAAAAAGAGGCCCAAACTTTACTTGCACAATATCTACTTATATACCTAATATTGAATTGTACCCCACATCTTTAAAATAAAATACATTTTAAAAAGAAGCTAAGCTGGGCTTGGTGGCTCAGTCTGTAATCCCGTGCCTTTGGGAGCCTGAGGTGAGTGGATTGCCTCAGCCCGCAGGTTCGAGACCCGCAAGGGCAACTCGGCGAGACCTCATCTCTACAATAAATCAAAAACTAAGCTGGGCCTGGTAGTGCATGCCTGAAATTCCAGCTACTTGGAAGGCTGAGGCGGAAGGATCGCCGGAGCCCAGCAGGTCGAGGCTGCGAAAAAAAGAAGCTAAATACACATTTAGTAACATCTCAAATAAAAAGTTATTTCCAGAATTATGAGAAAGTGACGACTATGTTCCCAAATAATTTAAAAGTTGAATGTGATTTTTAAAATTTCAGAGTAAAAATGACTCTTGATTGTATAATTTATTAAAATTAGAATCAGAGTTGTGTTTAGCCAGGTGGCAGTAAGCAAAAGTGAATGACTTTATCTTTAGTAACTCCAGATTCCTCTTTATCAATTATCATGCTGTGCTTCTCTCAGTTACTCAGTGCCCAAAGACAGGGTTCATCTGATACGTTGGTGTGGTCATAGGGAAGTTTACAACCAGAGTCCATACAGACTGTACTACTACATGACAAACTGCTTGTTAAATATTTTGAATACTACTGTGCCCAGTGTTCCCAGAGTCTTCCCTGATATCCATTTACAAAATGCTATTCACAAACAATATCAGTTTACCATCTAAATTAAAGATAAAGTATACTCTGTTACTTCTTCCATAATGTTTATATTATAATATGGGCTAGTCCTAGTTTAAGCCAAAGGAAGCCTCAATTTCCACTGCCATCATTCATGTTTCCAGAAAGAGACTCCCAATTGACAGCTGGCTCCTGGTTTCTCACCATGATTCCATTCACGTCCATGGAAAAAAGAGAACTGACTCTTCTAATTAGTGGATCTAGAACAGAAAAATCAGGTGTGCTCACTTCAGCCTCTTCTCTTCTCCCTTTTACAGAACTAGTCCATTTGGTTCACTGATATGAGCCCCCATACATGGAAATTTGCTTGGATTATAGAATGGGCTTCAAGAAATGTTTAGCAAACACAAACATTTAACAAGAGAACAACAATAAATCTGCTATGTCAGTATCTGAACGGATAAATTTCATACCATGGGCCAAATATCAGCATGCCCATTTGGGCAAAGATTTAAACCTGCATTCTATACACAGTTAATCAGTATTTGAGTAAATAATTTAAGTACATCTTACTGTGTCTTTGATCCAACTCTAAGCCTCAGAATTGAGTCAGGGATAGTAAGTATTATTTATTGGGTGCTCTGAAACCCCTACAATAGAATTGAGAGGAAAATACAGTGAGACAGAGTTTAAATCAAACGAATAGAGTTTTTATAAATGACAGTTATTCAAAAAATAGAATTTGGTGCCATGAGTGTATTCAATCTCAATGGAAGAATTGCAGCAGAGAATACATACTTGTTTGAGAGGATATTGTAGAGATGATCCTAGCACCAGATGGAGGATTTGTCTAGATGCATCAATCAATGTCCAGTCATAAAAGCAGGAACCACTCCAGACATTTCAAGTAGAGAAGGTTTGAAAGCAAGGTATGGTTTAAAAAATTGGGGGTAGAGCAAAAGGACCAAGAGAAAAATACTGGAAGAGTAGAAGGGAGAAAGGAGTGCTATTTGGAAATCAGAAGTCATCTTGCCAGCTGATCTGTTGAAGACTTTGCAGAAAGGCAGGAACATGGAGTCCACTGATGCTGCTAAAACCCCAGTGACCCTGTCATCTACTATTGTCTATGGAGCCCACAACCACCTCCCCAAGCTATCAATCACTGTTGTCACCAGAGATACTACAGAAACAGAAAATAAAGAAATGCTCTTTCTTTCTCCTCTTTTCACTCTCCTGCCAGTGCTTCCCATTGGACAGATATTACTGAAAAACCTGCTGGCAAAGGATCCTGGAAAAGTTGCTTTGTATTTGTCCAGCTTCCTGCTGTACAAAGCAAAGTAAAGAATGGTTTGAATGAAGCTGAGAGCTAGCAAATAATAAAGATATCGCTTTATTTTCTTCATCTCTAGCATATGGTTTCTAACTAGTGCTTAAGCACTCCATTTTGACACAGGTGCCATTATCGCCTGTGGCAGCTCACTTCATTTGGGGCCACGAAATTGTGAAATATTTTCTCTATGCTTATTCATATTGGATTTGTTATAATTTCCAGACATTGTTCCTATTTCTGCCCTTGATGCCACCTAGATTCAGTATGCCACATTCTTACATAAGACAGCCTCTCCTAGATTGAGAGAGAAATAGTTGCTGCCCTCCAAAGTCTTATATTTTGCACATATTAATAGCACAATTCCTTTAGTTTTTACTCATAGCATATATTGCTTAGACCCACATGAAAGTGATGATTTGCCTTTCAATCTACTTCCATTTGCCAATATCATTCTCAAACCTCCTTGGAATAATATTTGCATTGGTATCTCCAAAGAAGTATGCTGGGAAACTCAAATGATCAGTGGGACAGATATATGGGAACAAGAGAAGCCTGTGTATAAAACAGCCTTTCCACCAGCAAATTGTTATTTCTTTACAAGCAAGGTTCAAAATGATCCCTCTTATTTGGACTAATAAGCTGAATGGAGATAATCCCAGAAGAGAGAAAAAGGATAAAATATCAGCCCTTCCCTTTCTCACCTTCTGTCACTTTCTCTTAATTTGTGTTCAGCAAATTTTAAGCTGTGAAGTTAAAACACTTATCCTACTTTAACATGATCAATATTAGAAAAGTTAAGCACTGCACATAACCTTGGATTTAAAATTATCAATTTTGTGTAATGTCTTAACAGGGCCAAATTTTTTTCATTATTATTTTAGATTCAGGAGCCACAGGTGGATGCTTGTTACATGGACATATTGTGTGTGTGTGTGTGTGTGGGGGGGGGTTGTGTCTCAGGTGGCCTATTCCCCAGATAGTGAACACTGTATACAGTAGGCAATTTCTAAACCCTAACCTACCTGTCCTCCCTCCTTATTGGTGTCCCAATGTCTATTATTTTCATCTCTGTAATGGTGTCAAATATTTTTATTGTCCTTTTGCTCTTTACAGATACATAGTCCCTCTGAGAATGCTGACCTATTATTTAATTAGAATTAATTCATTTTTTCTTGACCATTGTATTTTATATTAGCAATGTGTCTGTCTATTTATTTATCTAGCTACATTCATTCTCTCTCTCTCTCTCTCTCTCTCTCTCTCTCTCTCTCTCCAGGGCAGTAAGGACACATATACACATACATATATACATATATATACACATTTGTGTGTGTGTGTTTGTGTGTGTACACACATAGAGAAAGAGAGAGAGATTGAGTAAAACTTTATACAAATGCTGCCCAAGAAAAACAATATCTGTTTTAAGCAAATATTATTTTAAAAATGTAATTATAAATTCTGAAAGACAAATCTTTTCAATAGTTGTATATCACTGTATTTTATAAAATTATAAATTAACTCAAAAGAATTCAGAGAAAAATTATTTATTAGTAGAAAAACCAACCTCAATTCTGAAGAAATCATCATCTAATTATGCATGATTCTGAGAAAAAAGACAGGTTGTGCAATTAACTTTGGATGAGAGATTTTCTTCTCCATCTATGGTCCCTGAGGAGCTTATTCTTTCAGGCCTCAAGGTAAGCTGACAGGTGCATTACAAACCAAGATTCAGGTTTACATTAAACCCTCAGGGTCCACATAACAATTTATCCCCCTGACAAATATTTTCTTCTGATTAAACAATGGAATTTTATGACCCATTTCTTAAATAATATATATGAGCATGTTTTATGTGTACCTACCCTAAGTTGCTGATCGTGTAAAATTGAAAGCCAACTATTGTGTCTTGTCAAATTTTGGGAGTTACATATTATCCTAATTGGATTTGTTGATTTATTGCTAGCAAAGATAAAACTTTCTACTTCAGTCACTTATCTTGGATTTGAAATTGCTTCAACCTGGAAGCAAATTGTATGAGTTTGCAAAAAGTGCTTAATATGCATTTAGCCACAAAAAATATTAACTTGATAGAAATAAAATAAGCAAAGAAAATGATCATGGTCTTATTCTTTCAACTTGAAAGTAACTTTATTGAAAGTATTACTGCTTAATCAGAAATATAGAACATAGTTACTTCTGACACCCAAATTTTGACACCATCAGTTTTATAGTTAATTTAATATTCTCCCAGAATATTATAATTAGTTATCATCAATTTATTAACATTTTGTAATCATATTAATTATAGGATATAGTTAAGCATATATTATAATTTATATTCTAATATTAATTAATATTAATACAGGAATATGAAAATAATCTCAAAAGCCTACTAAGAATAGTTACAAAATCTCATGGCAGGCAATTGGAAATGTTATAGCTTTTGAATCTTCAAGAAAGAAAATGTATGCTCACAATTTCCTTCCCAAATTTTATTCTATAATTCCTAGCTACACTATAAACCAATATGGCTGACTGATATTTCTAAAATATTTCTATTAGGTAGTGGGTATTATGTATATATTATTATCTTATTTAATAAAATGTCTTTTGTTAGAAATTTTCTATTTATTGTAATATATATATAAAATTTGGCAATGTGAACCTTCCTTCCCTAAAGTAAATAAAAGCAACACATTTTCACGTTTGAAATTCCCAGGTATGTCTTTGTGTCATAGAAAGTTTAATGTAATACTGCTACCCAAAAATTAGCACTAAGCTTGGCAAAGAGAACAACAAATCCTCAAAACAAATCAATCTTTTCTAACCAATTGAAGAAAAAAGTTGAAGTTTCACAATCCAACATTCAGTCAGAAGACAGAAATAACACTTTAAAGTTATATAAAATAAAACTCAATCTCTTTTTCACTAAAAACAATTTTAAAATTTGGCTGTGCTCCAGAACTGACATGAATTCACACTGTACCTTGAGCGCCTTCTTGCATTTCTTCCATACTAACAGTGAAATGCAATGGCATAATTTCATTATTTGGAATGTTAAAAATAAGCAAATAGAGACAAGAGCAGAAAAACAGGAGAAAGCAGCTTAATCAAGGTGACATAGAAGGAAACATTTTCTAAATTGTAGCCTTGGATCTATGTTTGTCTATGAACTCATGCTATTCATCATGTTGGGGTGAGATCTTAGTAGCACCAAAGAAACAAAATAAGTTGTATAGAGAATAGGGAAGCGTATTATTATGAAGTGCCAAAATTTACAGCTGCAAGAGAAATCATTTTGTTAAAGAAGGAATAATCTTGTAGGCAGTCTAATTTTCTTTTTTTTTTTACTTCAAAAATCAAGTTCTAAAGAAAAGGCAAGCATGCCAAATCAATTCTCAAACTTGTGTAGGATATGCAAAGGTATGTTGAACTTCTGTTTTCAAAGTTCTAACCAACACACACTGGGAATTATGATTGGGTGGGAAGAAATGAAACAGAAAGCACTTTGGAGGGTAAGGGACAAGGAAAAGAGATTTATTCAGCAGACAGCGACCAAAGTCCATGATCTGTCTATTCAAGCACACTGAACCTAATTGAATTTCAGAACCAATTTATTCAGCTTAAGGAAGGAGCAGATAACCTGATGAATGCTTGTAGTGTTGAATAAGTAGATGGATGCTTTTGTGTACAGCCACATGCACATCTGAATACTGACATTATTTCAGAAAAAAATGGCTGAAATCCTACACATCAGAATTGGCATTAGAGGATGTCATATAGTCCAAAATTTATTTTATGGAGGGATGAAAAAGCATGATTCTTAGCTCTCCTTATTCAAAAGCAATACAAATGGTTGTCCAACATAAGCATCTCTGCCAGAAAGCTGACAAAATGCTGCTCTTGCTTCATTTTAGGAATTTTCAAATTTGGAATAGAAAAAGGATAATTTGGCCACAGATTACCAACCTTTTTGTTTTGGCAATATAAATCAATTGGTGAGAAGTAAGAGAAGCAATCTACAAAACAACAAGAAAAATTAAGTTTAAAAAATACTGATTGTAAGTGGAGAAATACAATAGGGAAAGCAACCAATATTATAATTCCTCATTCGTATAAAAATCCAACGATAGGAAAGTAAAATTTAAGCCTTGAAATATTGGATAAATCCCAGTCAAGAAATTTGGAAAACCACATATAAAAATGCTCTTCCAAAATGATCCCATTCTCCTTTATTCACTGTTCTACTACCAGCATTCCTTCTTTTTATATTTTAGAGATATTATTAAACTTGAAAACATCTAAGTCTTTGAGAATAGCCAACTGTTAGCCCCAGTCATCTGCATTAGGCAGGGACGCTGTGGAAGCTGACAAGTGAAATAATCAAGATGTTTCTAACTTTCTAATTCTCTACGTTTCTAAGAATAGTAAAATTAGTTATCTAAAGTTGTCATCAAAGTCTTTGTCCAAGTTATTTCTGACACATGGAAGAACCCCACTCTCCCTAATCAGGACTAAGCTTTATCATGAAAGCTTCTCTGATTTACCAACAGCTTTTTTTCCTAGTCACCATTTTCCTTGACCCAGCGACATTATTAGATGACTGAATTTGTTCTTGATCATTATCTTTTACTTTATCTAATTTAAATTAATAGGGGAACAAGTTGAGTCTTTCTTTTTTTGGTACCTCTTTTCACATGTCCATACAATGTTAGCCCACACAGTGGTGCTCAGCTTCTGTAATTCTTTGCTCTCTATGCAAGGTTTATAGTGAAGACTTCGAGCCCTAAGTGAGTACAATTGATTCTATATATGGGTGCAGAGGACATCTTTGTTTAAAATAATATTTTTAAAATAATAAGAACACAACATGAGAACGTCTCTCTTAACAATATTTCAATACCACATTGTTAACTGTAGGTACAATGTTGTACAGCAAATCCCTATTTTCTTCCATTCTGCAGGTTGCCTTTTTACTCTGTTGATTGTTCCTTTTGTTATGCAGAATCTTTTTTTTTTTTAATAATTAATCAGTATTTTTTATTATGGTTTTGTGGGGTACAGTTAAGTGTTAAGTGTACAATTACGTTTCATTCAGGCACCCTGTTGATAAGAGGTGTTTTCCCAGCCTCAGACAGATATTTGCTACTGTTAATCCCATCCCCCTCCCCCCCATAGTTTCCCAGTACCGTCAGTCATTTTCTTATAGTGTTACATTGGATGTTCAAGGTCCATTATATGAGTGAGAACATGTGATATTCTGATCTTTGTTTCTGTGAGAGGTCACTCAGTATTATAGACTCTAGTTCCATCCAGGTTGCTGCGAAATTCATGATTTTGTTCTTTTTTATGGCTGCATAGTATTCCATCGTGTATATGTACCACATTTTTTTAATCCAGTCCTCTTTTGATGGGCAGCATGGTTGTTTTTATTTTGATGTACTCCCACTCATCTATTTTTTTGTCTTTCTTGTTGCCTGTGCATTTTGATGTTATATCCATAAAATTATTTCCAAGACCAATGTCATAAAACTTTTTTCCAGTGTTTTTTTGTTTTGTTTTGTTTTGTTTTTTTTGAGTTGGAGTCTCACTCTGTCTCCCAGATTGGAGTGCAGTGGCCGCTCCCGG
>NW_007250790.1:136697-181240 GCF_000164805.1 Carlito syrichta | reverse complement strand
TGATTTATTGTAGAGATGAGGTCTCGCTGCCCAGGCGGGTCTCGAACCTGCGGGCTGAGGTAATCCACTCACCTCAGCCTCCCAAAGGCGAGGGATTACAGGCTGAGCCACCAAGCCCGGCTTTTCCAGTGTTTTTTTTTTCCAGGAAATTTACAGTTTCAGGTCTTACATGTACATCTTTAAATCATTTTTAGTTGACTTTTGTGTGTGGCACAAGATAAGGGTTCAAACTTATTCTTCTGTATGTGGATACCCAGTTTTCCCAACACTGTTTGTTGAAGAATATGTTTTCTTATTATGTATAATTTGCATCCTTGTCAAAGATTGGTTGACTATTTATGTGTATAGATTTATTTCTAAGTTTTTTATTCCATTCCACTACTCTATTATATCAGTTTTTTTGCCAGTATCACACTGTTTTAATTACTATAATTTTGCTTTATAGTTTGAAATCAGGAAGTATGCCTCTAGTTTGTTCTTTCTCATGATTTACTTGTCTATATGGGGCCCTTTGTGATTCCAAACAGATTTTAGAATAGATTTTTTTTTTCTATATTTATGTGAAAATGACATTCGAATTTTGATGGGGATTGCATTAAATCTGTAGATCACTTTGGGTAATACAGACATTTTAATAATATTAAGTCTTCCAATCCATGAGCACATGAACTTGTTTGTATCTTAATTTCTTTCAACAATGTACCTTAATTTCTTAAACAGTATATCTTAAATTTCTTAAATTGTATCTTAATTTCTTTCAACAATGTTTTCAGTGGACAGACTACTTGCTTCCTTACTTAAATTTATTACTAAATATTTTATTCTTTTGGGTGCTATTATAATGCGATTATTTCCCTAATTTTTTTCAGATAGCTCTTTTTAGTATACAGAAACACAACTGATTTTTGTAACTTTACTGAATTCACTTATTAGTTTTTGTAGCTTTTAGAAGTGGATCCCTTTGGGTTTTTATATGTATAATCATATCATCTGAAAGCAGAAATAATTTTACTTCTTTCATTTTAATTAGGATGTTCCCTCTCCTTTTTTTTTTTTCTCCTCATGCCTAACTAATCTGGTAAACACTTCCAGTACTACACTGAATAAAAGTTAGGAGAGAGAGCATCCTTGCTTTGTTTCTGATCTTAGAGGAAACACTTTCATTTTTTACCATCAAGTATGATATTAGTTGTGGACTTTTTATTATGACCTTTACTTTGCTGAGCTACTTTGCTTTTATTTCTAGTTTGCTGAGAGTGTTTGTGATTAAAAAGTGCTGACTTTTGTTGCAAGATTTTCCTGCACCTATTGAAATAGTCATGTGATTTCTTTGTATCCTTTATTCTGAGCCATCCTTGATTCCCAGGAATAAATCCAATTTGGTTATAGTGTATGATCCTTGGACCATGCTGTTGGAGTTGGTTTGCTTAAATTGTGCTGAGGATTTTTGTATCTATATTCCTCAGAGATATTGGCCTATAGTTTTCTTGTGGTGTCTTTGGCTTTGTAATTAAGGTAATGGTGGTCTGATATAACGAGTGTTTCCTCCTCTTCAATATTTTGGAAGATCTTGGGAATGATTGGTGTTAATTCTTTCTTACACGTTGGGTAGAAATCACCCATGAAGCCATCAAGTTTGAGCTTTCCATTGTCTGGAGATATATATGTATATTTCTATTTATTCATTATTCAATCTTGGTATGTTTTATATTTAGGAATTTATTCATTTCTTCCAGGTTTTCCAGTTTGTGTATAATTGTTCACAGCAGTTTTTAAAAATAATTCATTTTATTTCTATGGCATCAGTTGCAATGTCTCCTCTTTCATTTATGATTTTTTTTTACATTAAATCTTATCTTTTTTTTTTCTTAGTCTAGCTAAAGGTTCATCAGTTTTGTTTAAATTTCAAAAAAAAAAAAAACAAATGAGGATGTTTGGGGGAAAAAGCATATGGCTATTTTTAATTAACCTGTTAAAGTCATTGTATTTTTAAATCAACTTCCAGGCTATCCAACCTGTATTTAAACTTTAAACACAGCTCTCACTCCCCAGTTTCTATTTTAAGCATGGTGATCCAGTAACTTGCTTTCCCTTGTGTTACTTCTTACTAATAGCTCATATTCCTATTGTTTGTTATATTCATGATTCTTCTATTTTTGGAGCTTAAAATTAGTTAATTTATTCAACAAGTATTTTTGGAGGACCTACTATGTGGCAGACCCTACGATGGTTATTAGGGGTATGTTTAGCTGAACAATCTTAATCTCTATGGTGCTTTTAGCCTAGGAGTGAGAGAGATGAATGATATAATCAAATATGTGAATATATGGTTAAAGCTTATGGTGAGTGGTATTAAAGGAAATACACAGGTGTTGAGTGAGCAGAGACCAGACTTAATCAGGAAAACAGAGAAAGCTGTTCTAGAAGAGGAATATTGAGCTGTTGTCTATTGAGTGAATAGTGTGAACCAGACAGATTTGGTCTGAGAAAATAGAGGATCACAGGAAGAGGGAAATGCACATATAAAGGCTCTAAGTTAGATAGACGGTTTGAGATTGTAGAAGAACTGAGAGACTACAGGTGTAGCTCAATGTGTGGAGGAAAGAAGAAATTGGTAGATTTACGACTGGGGAGACTAGCAGGGGCAGATTTATGCCTCATGTTATATGAAATGGTAAAGATCATGGTCTTTCTTCTAGAGCAGTGAGAAACCACTGAAGGTACATTGATCTGATCCGAATCTTAAAACTATCATTTTGGATTCAATGCAGAAAAAAGCATAGAAGGGAATAAAAATGACATTGGAGGAATTGCTTTGGGTGACATTTATTTTGTCCAAGTGAGAGATGATAGTAACTTGAACTAGAATAGGCAATGGGAAAAGTTGGGCATTGAAGAGATAGTTAGATGAAATGGATTGTACTCAAGAATAAGTCATGTGTGAGGGAGTGAGAGAGAAAGAGATCATACAATGGCTGTTGGTGAGAGGGGAGGTTAGAGGAGATATCTCAGATCTGATTGCTAATCAAATAGACACAATGTGGGTCTCCACCAGGATATATTTGACCACCAGATCTTAACTACAGAGATAGCATTTGTTTATTAGTCCTCTTTGGGGGACTGGAAGAATAGATGTATTTTCTACTTTGTCCATTTTACCAAATTCACTCACTACAGTTACTTTCATGAACCAGGTAATGTGGTAAGTGTTGGACACAGCTCTGTGTTCAATGAGAAAGGGGAATGAAAATAAGTCTGTATAAGCACATAAGGTTACTCCATGATGAGGCACTCACAGAAGGGAATGGTGACTCAGTTTGGAAGGTCCAATAAGGTTTACTGGAGGAAGTGGCACCCTAGCTGAGTGTGTAGGATGATCAATAGTATTTTGTTACATGTCTGTGCAAATTGCTTCACTGACCAAGTTATAAGCATGCTTAAAGGAGGATCATTTCTCTGGCACTGATTGGCCCTGCTCTAAGCTAATAATAAATGCTCTACCTATAGTAATTATTAACTGGCAGATAGAAGTTAAGTTTCTTGGGAAAATTATCTCAGATCTCTCAAACTAAATATATGGCTGAAACTTCCTTTTGAGACTAACTATACATTTTGTATACTTTACTCTCCATCTTGATTGATATGGATCATTGAAATTCTTTAAGTTTTCAAATGGAAGATGAAAGAGAAAATTTTAAGTTGATAACTGTGCAAATTATAACTATTAGCTGCACTTACTTAAGGAAACAAACTAGATTGCATAGTCCTAAATGAATATTCACATAGGTTATATTTCATTTGCAGGGAAGTGCTTATTTTTAAACTCACAGAAGATATTTTCAATTCAGACTTAATTTCATATTAATTCCTCTGTTTTCTTCTCAATAATTTTTACTTTGCTCTATTCAATGTGACAAACTTATGCTTAGACTATATTTTTTAAAATTTAGAATTTGCTTAACTTTTCAGATTTTATAGAACAGATATTTTACAACTTAAGGGATAGTTCAATTGCCATATTTAAAAACCTAAATTGTGTTTCAGTGTTTGAATTGCTAAAAGTCTGCAGCCAAATGCACCCAGTATAGTTTGAATGTTTTCATTGTTTGGGGTTGCCAAGCAACTATGTATGTGTGACATGAGGGTATTATAAATTCAATAAATAGAGAAGCAGCCCAAGTATTTAAATCTGAATCTTTAGATACCGATCAACATTTCCATGGGCTATTGGCTGGACTGCTGACTTACTGCTGACTTACTGCTGACTTCCAGTTCCTAAGATGACCTTATATAATCTATGCTTTTTGTTTCTTGTTTGTATCTGGTAATCATCTTTAATCAGCTTACTTCCCAGTAGGGAAGGATTTACTTCTGTTGCTGCCTTGCTGTTTTGCAGCTTAAATTGTTTTGCCTTTAAGTTTCTTATAGCCAATCTATCTCTTAACCTTAAAGGTATTATTTAACATTCAACAATGGTGATTTTAGAAAACAAACTATCTGTGTGTGTCAAGGTCAAAGAGGTACTGTTAAAAATAAATCAAAGTACTTTTCTAAAACATTTTCATAGCATGTGAACTATTGTATACCCTTGTATGATTTCTATGTATATCTTTAGTCAATGTAAGCCGATTTTCCTATTCACAAGAAACTGAAATTTTAATGTGGACTGAGGAAATAACATTAGAGCAACAACAACACTGTCCAAAGAATATACCACGGTCCAGGCTATGCTGGAAAACCAAAAAGATGATGTCAGCAAATGAAATATAACATGCTCTGAAGTTTATACTTTATGTGTGGGCAGGGACCGCATCAGGTGCATTTACCTTTGTATGAGTACTTGACACAGAGTACATTCTTATATTTATATTTATATGGGATTAACTGGTAGACAACTCTACAGTGACTCTTGATTTACTTAGCTAGTGCATTCATGATCTTTATGAATAAGAAATGATCCCATCAGCAATACTGGTTAGTTATTTTTGAGGATGTTGTTGAATTATCATTAGCTAATAATTCAACACAGTTGGTTAATGAAATATACTATAAATAGTCAGCAGGTTATCATTTTCTAGAACTATAATTTTTTTGTTGCAGATTACAAATCTGTCATTCTTCAAGAACGATTGCCTCTCAAACATAGGCTACTTTCATATTTTCTAATATTTTTGTGGGAGAAACAATAAAATTTTATGACTTGTAATAAAATAAAATTATAAGACCAAATAACTAGGATTTGGGGGGCATAGATGAGTTTTTGATGGAACATACTCAATTCCTAAAAAAACTTTTTTAAAAGTCAAATCTATGTTACAGACTATTTAAGCTGTATTAAAACTTTATTTATTTTTAGATTGGAAAACATGGTTTATTTAGAAAGCAAATTAAAGAGAGAGGGAGAGAAGAGAGAGGAGATTCACCTCCCCAAGGTAGGTGAGGGGACCAAAGCTTGGGAAACATGGTGGCTGCCATAGCTCAAAGAGCAAAATGGCCACACCAGGGTTCAGTAAAGCAATAGTGAATGGCCCTACCTGTGTTAAAACTTTAAACACAGCTCTTGCTCCCCGGTTTTAGCATGATGATCTAGTAACCTACTTCCCTTGTCCTTCTTCTAACTGACAGCTCATATTCACATTGTTTTACACGTGATTCTTCATTTTGGCTTTTTAAATATTGTTCAGACAAGTGTTGTATAATGTGACATAAATGTGATCAAATCAATGGTAGGAAACAAAAATCAATTATGAAATTAAACTCATGTTTACCTTAAGTTTATAAGATAAAAGATAAAACCTCATGTCATGATTTCTTCAGAAGAATTCACTAATGATCAAAATATAGGCCATGCTCTGCATGACAATCCGCAAGCTTCTGGTTTTCACAAAAATACATTAATGTATATTAACTCAGTTAATTTTTCCTTCAGTTTCTCTTTCAAGAATATTACTGAGAACTCAAAGAGTAATAATAGAAGAGTGGCAATGGCAATGAAAAGATTATAAACTATGTTAAATTCCTGAATGACTTAAAGCAGAAGATCATGATTTTCAAATAAGTTAGATGCCCTATGATTGAGTCCATCAATATTCACTTTAACATAACAACAATAAGTGAAGGCATAATGAGATAGAAAATCATGAATATCCTTACTTAAGATATTTACATATCACATTCCGAAGCATTTACAGTTAGAAAATATTTGTAGCACCCTGTGATGGTTAATTTTATGTGTCAACTTGACTGCTCATGGGGTCATATATTTGATCAAACATTATTCTGGGTGTTTTTAGGAGGACATTTTTGGATGAGATTAACATTTACATTAGTATACTGAATAAAGTAGAGTGCCCTTTTTAATGTGGATAAGTCTGCATTCAATTAGAAGACCAGAGTAGAACAAAGGTTGACCCTTTCCTGTGTAGGAGGAAGATCCTCTAGCCTGAAATTGATCTTTAGACTGGGCATCAGCTCTTCCTGGTTCTACAGCTGCTTCTAGCCTTTGGATTTAGATTGGACATTGGTTCTGCGCTTTTGGGCTTGTCTGCCCCCAAAATTGCTTGAGCCAATTCATATATATGAGTGTGTGTGTGTGTGTGTGTGTGTGTGTGTGTGTGTGTGTGTGTGTGTTTGTGATTTGTTCTATGTTTCTGTAGAACCTTGATTAATACACGTGCTAAAATCATACTTTTATATACCACTGAGCCCTCACAGCAGCCTATAATACTTGTGTCTTCCTAGTCAGTAATCTTAGCCATTCTTTACAACTATCAGTTTTTTCTTAACAAATCTTAAGACTTCTACTCCATCTCTTCTCTTTATTTTCCAGCAGCCTCCTATCATATAGGTACAACAAATGCCATGCGATAAAAAAAATCACTCAACTATTAGTACACAAAATATCCACATTCATCTATGATTTTCTCACTTCTTTCTGTTAAAACAGAATAACTTGCCTCTTGCCCAATGGTAATCCATTCAGCAGTGTCCTGGACCAATTCTCTCATATTCTTAGGTAGCTACTTGATTTATCAATTTCTTTCCTCTCCTCTTCTTTTTAATTTCCTCTTATATCTCATAACATTTTATGAAATCTAAATGTGTTCAAGTGTCTCCTATCACAAAAATAAAACAAGAAATAAAAACAAAAGCACTTCTTCTTTGAAAGTCCTTCCTAATCTACTCACTATTTCACCCCTACCGACAGTCATGGTTTTTGAGGTCATTGTTTGCACTTGAACTCTGCCTTCTTCATTTCAGATATTAAGGCAAATGTTTAAGGTGTCAAAGCAGGCACTCAAAAAATTACAAAAATAAAAGATAAGAGCTCAACTTTACTTAATTTACTCATGATTTTATACCAGAAAATTTTTTAAAAAGCTATTCAAATTTTAGGATTCATTTCCATTATTTTGAAGGTTACATTTTTATTTCAATTATATTATAAAGTGATGGTGGCACCTTTATTGGAGTTTGAGCTCCCCAAAGTATCTCAACCAGACTTTTTATGCCTCATTTTTAATATAACCCACTGAATTCTAGATTCTGTTCCTCTGGTTCTGCTGAAATTGCTCTTATAAATATCATCAGTAGATACTCTTTTGTCAGTAGCAAACTTAATTTCATGTTATTATCCTCCCTGAAACGTTTTCTTCCACTGGCTTCCCTAATGCTTCAGTCTTCCATCATTAGTGCTGATGTACTTTCAGAGTTTTGTTCTTGGGTATTTTTCCTCTCACGTATAATCTCGGTCCATGTGATCTGATTCCAGTTACTACTCCCATAGCTTCAAGTCCTTTTATTTTCTAATATCTCCCAAATCAAAAGTTTCTGCCTATATTTTTCTCTTAAAGTATAAATTTATATCTTCAAATATGATATTTCTCCATTAGGTCATCTGAAAGAAAGTTTAAAGAAAAACTTTTGTAGAAAAATGACCTTCTTATACATATCCTGGTCCCTGCTCTAGCTCCCGTGTTCTCTAGATCAGTATTACAGCCCCAACATCTTCACTGTGGCCAATTATTGAATCCTCAGCACAGGCCTTAATCTCTCTTATCTCACCCTATACAATCAATAAGCTATCAGTTCCTATGGATGTCACAATCCAAAAATCTCTAAATCCTACCAATTATACCTGTCACTATAACTAATCTCTTACCTAGGTTGTTGCCTTCTAAATGAGTTGGAGTTTTTTGTCTTCTGTTTTGCTCCTTTCTAATCCATTATTATAATAAAAATAGAAATGTAAATTGAATGTAAATTACTATAGTTTGCACTGTAGTATAAACATTCCAATGACTCCTCATAGCTTTCAGGATAATGTCTATGCTCCTTAACGTGACTTAGAATATTCTTCTTGAACTGGCTTATTCCTACTTCCTCAGTATCTCTTCTTGCCTCTTTGGCAATCACATCAAATTACTTTCTGTTCTTCAAATGTGCAGTTTATTCTTGTATTTTTTATTTTTTGCAGATAGTTTTGTTTTTATTTCTCACTCAACTAACTCTTGTTTCAGATCTCAACTTAAATTTTTACCTCATAAAAAAACCTTTGCCTGACCTCTAAATAGGATTTAGAATTCATACCACATCCAACGTCAGACAGTTATTGACCTAAACCACACTTTTTCTATTTTTAAAATAAATCAAATTATGTCACCTATCCTATAAAAATTGAAGTAGATAATACATGTAAACTGTTAGAGTGCCATGACTCAGAACACATAAATTAATTAACCTAAATAAATAGCTAATAAATAAATATTAGCTATTATTATGATTTGATGTTTATGATGAGTATTAAGAAAAATTATTTTTATAGGCTGTTGCCTACCATTAGCAAGGATACTTAAGTTCTTTCTGCATAATTGGAATGTAATTTTCTGATTTGACTGTGCATGAATTTTTTTTCTTAAAGTCACTTAAGAATTTTTTTGAAAAAAGGAAAAGCAAAAAGATACATAAGTTCTTAAATTTTGTTGCTATCAAACCAAATATCTTTTCTAAATGGAATTAACATGGACCCATGATATATTTGCCATAGGGAGTGAAGAGATAAACTCTACTGTCTAAAATAGGACAGAATTTCTCTTTCAGAGGGATATTTTATACATGATAGATCTTATTACTGCTTACATTTCTTCCTCAAATTAAAATAATCTGTGTAGTTACTCCAAAGGATAGTTGTTGTTCGTCCAAAAATTAAAACCAATTGTCCCTGGTTCTAGCAGCCAATCTTTCTCCCACACGTACTTACTATATTGCCTCACTGGGAATCAGTTTCCAGATGGAGAGAGGGTAGAGATTGACTGAAACACTGTATGAGATATTTCCCTCAAATTCTCACCTCATAGGGTTCTATAAATCGTATTTTTAAGATTAGGAGGAAATTTATTCTTCAATAATAGCTTAGACTAAAGCACAACTACTAATCCTTTCTACATTTCAAAATCCAAAGAGCCCTTAATACAACAAGCTTTTTTCTGAAGCTTGGTATCAAAATTCATTTGAAACAATACTGAGCTGTTTCAGGACATTTATAACTCTTTTAAATCCCATTTATGTGAGAAAAAAATTTTTTATCACTATAAAAATCTTAATGGGTTTGATTCCAGATTGGTACTCTGACACCCCTGAAATTGTACATGAAATATCTAAATTTTGAAGCATATCTGGCCAGAAGGAGAATAATGTATTGTGGAACTGTCAATTTTTTTTTCACATTCTGTCACAAAGCAGATATGTAACAGATAACATTTCCTAGGTTTCAATTCTGAATAAGCAGCTCATCTCAGCTGAAGTAAAAAGAGGATTCATGGAAGGATACCACAATTATAAACAGAAATTAAGATGCAAAATCATGATAGTTCAGTTTAATATTATTTCCATAAGAGAATTTTGGCAGTCAGAACAACTTTTTAGTTTCCTTCTCTCAGACTCCTTTGCACAAGAGAGACAAAGCTTTTAGCAACTCTAAGTTAGGCTGCTCAGAGAAAAAAAGAGGGCTTTCTTTCTTAGAAAACTCTTCGAGGTCATGGAATGGGATGAGACCTTTGACGTGTGTCTGACATTGGGAGGTGTGTTAGGGTATGTCAACTACCAGCTCTGATCTAACTTCATGGTTAAGAGACAAGCAAGAACAACTTGCAAGAAAGAATAGCTTTAATTAGTAGATAAAAAAGCAGATGACACCATAAGATAGTTGACTATAAACACACACACACACACACACACACACACACACACACACACACTCAACAACCACCTGGTAAAACTGGGAACATAGAAAACTTTTCTGTTTCACATATCAAGAGTCAAGTTTCTTTCATTAAAACTTAACATGTGGTCAGACAGATTTCCCCAGCACCATTTACTGAATAGGTTCTCCTCTCCCCAGTGGTAGGTGGTGGGGGCTTTGTCGAAGATGAGTTGGTTGAGAAATTGAGGTTTTCCTTCTGGAATCTCAATTCTATTCCATTGATCTATACGCCTGTTCCTGTACCAATACCAAGCTGTTTTGATGATTGTAGCTTTATAGTAAAGTTTGAAGTCTGGTATTATGATACCACCTGCTTTGTCACCTGCTTTGTTTTTTTTTTTTTGCTGAGGATTGTTCTGGCTATTCTTGGACATTTGTGTTTCCATATGAATTCCTGTGTTGTTTTTTCCAGGTCAGAGAAAAATGTTGTTGGTAATTTAATGGGTATTGCATTGAATTTGTAGATTGCCTTAGGTAAGATGGACATCTTCACAATGTTGATTCTTCCAATCCATGAGCATGGGATATTTTCCCACTTGTTTGTGTCATCTTTGATTTCTTTGAGCAGTGTTTTATAATTTTCATTGTAAAGGTCTTTCACATCTCTGGTTAGGAAGATGCCAAGGTATTTCATTTTTTGTGTGGCTATTGTGAATGGAATTGTGTTTTTTATTTGGGTTTCTGTTTGTTTATTGTTGGTGTAGAGAAATGCGATTGTCTTTTCTACATTTATTTTGTATCCTGAGACTTTGCCAAAGGCCTTTATCAATGTAAGGAGGCTTTTGATAGATTCTCTTGGGTTTTCAAGATACACAATCATATCATCTGCAAAGAGAGATAACTTGACTTCCTCTTTTCCTATTTGGATACCCCTGATTGCCTCCTCTTCTCTGATTGCTCTAGCCAGGACTTGAATACTATGTTGAACAGGAGGGGTGAGAGTGGGCATCCTTGTCTAGTTGCAGTTTTCAGGGGAATTAGTTCCAATTTTTGTCCATTTAGGAGTATGCTGGCTGTGGGTTTCTCGTAGATGGCTTTTACTATTTTGAGATGAAACAGGGCCCTTATCTATCCCCATGTGCAAAGGTTAACTCCAAATGGATCAGAGACCTAAATGTAAAACCTCAAACCATAAGAACCTTATAAAAGGAAGGAAATACCCTCATGGAAATTGGAACTGGCATCCAATTCCTGAACAAAACCTGAAACCCACAGGTCATAAGAAAGAAGATAGACAAGTGGGACTTTATTAAACTGACAAGCTTCTGCAAAGCCAAAGAGACCATCAAGATAGCAGGGAGACAGCCTACAGACTTGGAAAAAGTCTTTGCCAACTCCAGGTCTGACAAAGGCTTAACATCCTGGATCTACAAGGAACTCAAACGTGCTGAAAAGAAAAAAAAAACAAACAACCCCATTATGAAATGGGCAAAAGATATGAACAGACACTTCACAAAAGAGGACATCTGAGCAGCCAACAAACACATGAAGAAATGTTCAACCTCACTAATCATCAGGGAGGTGCAAATCAAAACCACACTGAGATACCACCTAACCCCAGTCAGAATGGCAATTATCAAAAACTCAAAAAATAACAGCTGCTGGAGAGGGTGTGGTGAAAAGGGAACACTTCTACACTGTTGGTGGGAATGTAAACTAGTGCAACCTCTGTGGAAAGCAGTGTGGCGATTCCTAAAAGCTCTAAAAATCGACCTTCCATATGACCCCACAATCCCCCTACTGGGAATATACCCTAAAGACCTCAAATCACTCTATAAAAAAGATACCTGCACACGTATGTTTATCGCAGCATTGTTCACAATAGCAAGAACCTGGAAACAACCATGCTGCCAATCAAAAGAGGACTGGATTAAAAAATGTGGTACATATACACGATGAAATACTATGCAGCCATAAAAAAGAACAAAATCATGTATTTCGCAGCAACCTGGATGGAACTAGAGTCTATAATACTGAGTGACCTCTCACAGAAACAAAGATCCGAGTATCACATATTTTCACTCATATAATGGACCTTGACCATCCAATGTAATACTATAAGAAAATGACTGACGGTACTGGGAAACTATGGAGGGGAGGGGGATGGGATCAACAGTCGCAAATATCTGTCTGAGGATGGGGAAACACCTCTTATCAACAGGGTGCCTGAATGAAACATAAATGTACACCTAACCCTTAACTGTACCCCACAAAATCATAATAAAAAATATTGATTAAAAAAAACCAAAAAACTTAGCATAACTTCATTTGTCAAACCCAACACATTGAATCTTATTTTCTTCCTTTTAATGAGTCTAATCAGAACAGTCAGGCATATTATTGTCTAATAAACTCATATTGTATTGTTTTTATAATCTTTCACCTCATACATTGGTAACAGATATATGATCCGCTTTGTAAAGAGTTTCTTGGAAAAACAAATCATTCTCTGATA
Source organism: Carlito syrichta (assembly GCF_000164805.1). Taxonomy (NCBI): domain Eukaryota; kingdom Metazoa; phylum Chordata; class Mammalia; order Primates; family Tarsiidae; genus Carlito; species Carlito syrichta. The sequence continues at coordinate 168,524 of NW_007250790.1, read as the reverse complement.
TGCACAGATTTGGCGGTTTATCAATTAAGATTTTCAGTAGTTTTAAAATATTTCAAAGCTATGCATCTTTGATGGGTTTAATAAAAATAAATTTGATTAACAGTATTTCAGTGTGTTGATGAACATATTTTCATTGTTAATAAAATAAAGGGAAGTAATTTATAAAATATAGTCTTTCGAATTACATTTTGATCATAATTATTTCTGCCCCTTTTGAGCTAAAGAAAATCTAGAATAACCATTTATTTGTTAATAAATAATTCTATGTCAGCAGGATACAGAAATATTTAACACAAACATTTAGGAATAATGACACAGTAATAATCATGAAAAACACTTTTAAAACTTTGGAAAGATCCTAATACTTTGCTTTATGAAGTTTGCTGCAACTATTTCATTTCATACTGGTCTGTTGAGTCTTTATGATACTTTCTGTTCTATTATTCAATTTGGCCTTATAAATATAATCTGATATTATCCTTGAGTATACTATTAAATGCATATTATACCTTTCATTTAACTTAGAAAGTCATTAAGGTAAACAAAATTCATTTATATTACCTCTTCAGTGCCTGTTATTAAATGCACACAAGACATTAAACAAAACATGAAAATCGAATTGCTAAATTGTGTAAGAGTTAACAATCATCAGCTAATCTGTTTTAGGAGATTTGGGGTTAGCAATTTACCTATGAGATTTTTATCTATAAGAGGCTATCATATTTCCAACATAGTTCACTAGTGTATGTGTCCAATAACATCTCTATTAAATCAAGTAAAGAAAGTATTAATCTAAAATCAATATAAATGTATTTTCCATGACTAAGTTGTTCAACTATCAAACATCACAGCAAGTTTAAAGTGACATTATTTACTCATACGTGTGATGTAAATACACTATAATAGTCTGTTCTTTATCTTTAATGCAGAGTTGGGTGATATTTTCTGGAATGAAACATTTTTTTGTTCACTATATTCTTCAGCTGCTGTCAAGGATGTAGATCTAAAACACATTTGTGACTATATTTCTTTCTAAATTACTGACTTAAAATGGTCCAATGCAAACTGAAAAGCTCAAACTTCTTGGCATGAACGCTGTCTTTTCATACTTGCCACACTATATTCCCATCATATTCTCTTGTCCCTTTTTTCCAGTAATATCAAATGGAAACTGATTGTTCTTATGTAACCTGTGGTAACAATATCACAAGTTTTCCTCTTCTTTAAATATTTTAATTGTTTTTACACTGTGGTGCATTCCTTTTTAAATTTCTTTTTTTAAAATTTACTAATGTGCGCTCAAATATTGAGTTCAAAATTTAACATCTGCCAGTTTTCTCTAACTCATAGTAAAAATAAGAAAAACTTAAAACCATCCAAATGTCCAACTTTTAGAAATAACTATTTTTAAGCAAAACATAATCATCCATCCAAATATCTTTCTGTGCAGATGTCCCAGCCTCAGTTCCCAGATTTGTTTCCCACTTCTCTAGCTTATTCTAGACACCTTTGATCACTGGGTTCTGGCTAAGTTTAGACACTGGAATTGACCCTAAAGACTCTTAGAATATTGTTCTGAGGAAAGGAGTAAACAGTAATTAAGATAAGGGATTTTAGTTATATTTTTAAACTGTATGTCTTAATTATAGAGCTTTTCTCATCCATAGATAAAAACCTTGTCACTCAATTTAAAAAATCAGAAAAAAAAACCAACCTTGACACTCTTGTTGGTTTCATTTCCATTCTGATCACCTCCTCCTTTTTGTAAATTATTTCAATTATTTTAACATTGAAATATTTATAACACTTGCAACATTCTCTTCTGCCACCAGTTTTAGTTTCTTATAGTAATTCTAGATTTAACTAGAGTCACTGATAATCACTACTCCCATATCAAGGCCACTATTCCTGAGTTCTTTTTTTTATATAGCTTTATTTTATTATAGAGATGTGGGGTGCAAGTCGGATTAGGTACATAAGTACTCTATGTGCAGGAGAAGTTGAGCCTCCAACTGGTTCTCACTTCCCCTGGTTTAGGACCAGGTACCCTTTGTGTGGTTACGTGCTCCTACCCGCCCCTGGCAGTGTCCACTACTGCTGGTCCCTCCCTTGTGCTATTGTGATTAATGTTCAGGTCCCACTTATGAATGAGAACATTCAGTATTCAGTTCTCTGTTTCTGTGATAGATCACTAAGTATGATGATCCCCAGCTGCATTCAAATTATTGTGAAGTCCATAATTTTGTCCTTCTTTATGGCTATTTAATATCCTGAATTCTTTATTAGGTTGCATTACATTATTTATTGAGTTATTATTATTATTGCTATCAAACTTCAATATACAGTTTGTTTTTCTTAGCAGTGATTAAAAGGTGATGTAGTGCATGAGTTATTCCATATATGAGAAGATCTGCCTGCCACCTATGTTCGTAAAAGGATACTTAGATATAATACTCTCTAGCAACATTTTCTTTCTGCCAAACATTGCAAAATTTTATCTATTGTCTACTAGCGTTGGATGTTGCTATGGAAACACTAATGGATGCTTAATGTTTTTCTTTTTATAGATTAGATTCTCTCTGAATGGCTCTCTGTATGTTTGCGTATATATGGCATACACACACACACACACACACACACACACACACACACAAAATGTGCTTCTTCTGCAGATTCTATTCTCTTTATTGCAGAGAAATTTTCTTGCATTATATCTCTGAGTAAATTTTTAATTGACTAAATTCTTTAAATCACAGACACTATTTATTTTGTACTGAATTGTCTTGAAAAACTCATATAGATTAGAACTAATTATTTTTTCCTTCTTATTGATTATTTAAAGTATTTTTTTCTATGCCCCAAATTCAGTGTTTTGTTCTATCGAATCTGGTTTTGCTGCTTCTAATTTATTTATTAATCTTGAGAATGTATTTTAGGTATTTTTTTGAGTTGGAGTCTCACTCCGTGGCCCAGGCTGGAATGCAGTGGCATGCTCTCGGCCACCGCAGCATCGACTTGCTGGGCTCAGGTGATCCTTCCATCTCAGCCTTCCAAGGAGCTGGAACTACAGGCGCGCGCTACCATGCCCAGTTAGTTTTTTGATTTATTGTAGAGATGAGGTCTCACCAAGTTGCCCAGGTGGGTCTCGAACCCATGGGCTCAGGCAATCCACTCACCTCCATCTCCCAAAGCGCGGGATTCCAGGCTGAGCCACCGAGCCCAGCCTCTTGTGGTTCTTAACTAAACAATGTGTGTATGTGTGTTTATTAACACTGCTATTTTATGTTACTGTTGTGTTTGCTGACATGTTTTTATTGTTTTATAGTTCTTCAGATTTTAGGTACTGGAATGGGAAATTCTGTGTGGTATCTTTATACCTCTATCTCTGATGAGAACTCTCGCTTCTATAATTTTTAATGTGAATAGTATTCCATTTTACTGCAAGTTTATTAAGAATTGAACTATTTATATTTACAATTCATCATTATATGCCCATAACCCTGCTGTATATTATCAATATATGATTTATGAATAAAATAAATGAATGAATGAGTACAACATAATAGTCTCTAGAAAATTAGAAAGTTTCCAGTTTAACTAAAAAATTGTTATGCATGAATGACACAGAAATCAATCTGAAACTTGAAATATATTTCCATATAGTTGAATTAAATGAGTGCTCTCTTGTTCTTTTACAGAGTGGTGAGAAGAAACTTTATATTTTCATGTACATATTTTTTAGTTTTTATGATGTCTGCAATGTATTAATTAAATCGTAAGCTTTCTTTCTTTAAAATAAAATGTAAATTTTCTTGGGAAAAATTAAAATTTAGCTTAATTTGAGTGGATGATAAGTTTTAAGGGTTAGTTTTACTAATAAAAGAAAGATAATACCTAAGAAACTAAATATGTGAAGTAGGTTAAATATTGATACTATACAATAACAAATATTGCAATACAAATATTTGGTTTCTTCTTTTGCTTTATAATATTGTTGCTATACTTATTGTTCATTTATAGACTCTAACCACATCTAGTTAGTTTTTGTTATTGAAGTCTACCCATGCCCTAAGTTCCCAGAACCTAGCATCTACATAGTGAATTAATGTTTTCCTATTTATTAAAAATCTCCAAAATCTATTTTCTCAAAATGCATTTTACTTTGAGGGTTAACAAATTGATTAACTTTATAGCACATAGCATAATAAATAGTAATAATCCAGTATATACTATATATTTATATAGCTATCATTACTATTGTCATCATAATACAATTCTCTCTATTATTCTCAGGATAAAATTCAAATTATTCAGCTTACTTTGCATGCTTTTCAAGATTTATTCATTCTTAAATCTGAAGGATGAACTGGATAATATCCTCTGCCAAGCCCAATCATGGCTAGTTGCTTTCACTTTTCCAAATAAGCCATGCGTGTATTATATCTGGGCCCTTCAATGTACTGTTGTCTTCCCTTTTCATGCAAAAAGAAGACCAGAAAGAAGAAAACTGTTTCTCCATATAGGAAATCTTCCTGACCCTCCAAAGCAGTGGTTTCCATGTAAAATTAAAATAAGAATAGATATTAAAATGAATGAGGGAGAATTTCTATTTCTAGAAGTATGACAGACTAAACATTCTGACAGACTCTTCTAGAAAGAAAACAATCTAAAAATGCCAGATAAAATATAGAAAAAGAATAATTTAAAATAAAACCCTGTGAAGGTGGGGACTTGATGAAGTGAGCAGGCCTTTGAAACTTAATCTTGAATATGGAAGAAAAACAGCAAAAGGAACAAATAATTTTAAGTAAACAATCCTAGATATACAAGGAAAGAACATTTTTTCAAGTCATTCTACAAGACTAGTAAATTAAATTTGATATATACATTTGATATAAATTGTATAAAAATGGAAAACATCAGATCAATCACACTCACAAACAGAGAAGCAAACATCCTAAGCCAAATAGTAGTAAATAGATTCAGGTGTACATAAGAACAATTTTACATTAATAAATCTATCCCAGAAATGAGAGGTTGATTTAACATTAGAAAGAATAAAATTAAGCTCATTAAAAAGTTAAAAACACTTTAATGATGAAGAAAAGCACTCGCATGAAAAAACAAATCTTAACTATAAACAGAATTAAACTCCTATAAATTGATAGAGCTGCAGCAATCACTAATATCAGGGGCAATATGAGATTGCCTACTATAACTCATTTTATTTGGCATGATACTAAATGTTCTCGCTAGCTCAGTGAGGCAAGAAAAATAAGTACAGGTTACAAAGACTGCAAAGGATGGAATACATTTTTATTATCTTATGGTGATTATGACAAAAATACAAAATTAAATTTCCCAATAATTTTTATAATATCAGGTGTCTGGAGACAAAATCAATATATAAAAATAATTTGCATTTTATTCATTTGCAATAAAAGTAGGCAAATAATTTACAGGGAGAGCATAAAGATGCTTTATATGAATCATTCTCAACTGATTAAAATTATCATAAAAGATTCTACTGTGGTTTGAAGAACTCCTTTTTTAGAAATTATCCATAGCATTAACATTCAGTAGACATTCTGATTTCTACTTCTTTGCTTCAATTTTTCCTGATGATTGATAAAATGATAGAAATTCACTTGTGGTTCTACATCCATATCACAAATTCTACTGAAAGCTGCTATTTTTAAAAATTTTTTTTTTTTTTTCATTTTCATTTTAGGTTGGGGGGTATACATGTAAGTTTGCTAAAGCTGCTATTTCAATGGTGGTTTTTGCCTACACACGTTTCCTGCCTAAAACATTGTTCTATTTCCATTTTATTGGCAAGTATTTTACTCTGGAGATCAAATTTTCTTCAAAACACCTTTGCTTTAGGGACAGGGACAAAAAGGACTTCTTAGTGTGTTTCATTATTGAAACAGAATCTACCAAATCCTATTAGTTTAAGCTTGTTAGCAAGACCATGGTTTCATCTGCAAAGCAAACAGTGTATGTTGTGATTTATTTTAGTATTAGTTTCTCCAAATCTTCAACTATGTATTTGTTGATAAAATGCTAACTTTTCACCTTATAATTTCTCATATTATTGTTTTAGTGGGAAGAATGTGTTTCCCAAAGTGGCATTCTGTTTCTTTGTTATTAAAAAAGAAATCTCTAAAGGGCATTTCAATATTTATCATTAAGTTTAGTGAAATTTTGTAAAGAACTAATTGAGCATTAAATGACTTTAACTATCACTTAAAAATTATAATGGCTTATTTTCACTTTCTGAATGCTGAATTAAAAGGCATTCTAATAATAATTTCATACTTCACTTGCTCACAGGAAAGCATCATATTAAGCTGAGTTTATAAGGTAGTTGTAAGTAAATATAAACATGATAATTAGTTGAAAATAAATATTTAAAAGTCTTTTATTTGAAATTTTATGTATTCTCAATATTTTTTATTTTTTAAATTTTAACTGACTTCAGGATGAATCGTTATTGGTTTTGCCACTTAATTTGACTGATACAGGGCTCAAACTCTGTGGAGGTGAAATGAGAAGTCTGCCATTTTATTTTTAACCTTTGTTTGTTTTTTAAAGATTAGTATTATCTTTAATCTGTTAAATTTTTTGGAGTAATACTTATAAACCTTTTGTGCATTTTGTGTGGGTTAGTTGTCTTCTAGTTAGAGAATACATTTAACTAGGTATATAAAAACTGTAAAATAACTCATTCCCTAAAAGCAAATTAGTACATTAAAGCAGAACTCATTTAGAATTTTCCGTATTTCCATCAGTATATATGTGGCACATTGGGTTAAGTGAAAACTACAAGAGATCTTCTGATCTACGAACTTAGTGAGAATGCCATTGTCAATCCACTTAATATATATTGACAAGTATATAATTACTTATATATTAAAATAATCAACTAATTAAATGCTAATATTTTCCTCTCTCATTTAAAAATATTATCTTGCGAATCTCACTTGAGACATCAGCATTCTAAAATATTTTTAGAATTTCCCTCCTACATTGTCCCATACCATTTTGGGGGTGATTTTAAAACAGCTGTTATCATATTGTCATCAGTTTCTCCTTTTCTCCTAGACTGGATGTTCTGAGAACCAATAAGACACATTCATTATTATTAATTATATCTCCATTTTCAGTCTACAACAGGTATATAATAAACGCTCAGTGAGTGAGCAGGATAAAGGAATCACCACTGGATTAGGCCCAATAATTGGAACAGCTAACACGTTAGCCTGGGTACATCAGGTGTAACCCACAGTTGCGTCTAGTACTTGATGTACTTTGTACTCAAAACCTCAAACAAAAACATTCTGCATGAACCATATACTTTGAGAATCCTCAGATGATGGGGATAATCTCGGCAGGAAGAGGTAGAACTGGATTGTATGAGCCATGCTACAGTTATTTGGCTTGTCTAGGCAGATTTATTTTTAAAGTGCTTCTATGGAGCCTACTGGCAATATTATTTTCAAATTGATGTGATAAGTCTGCTTTTCTAGCGGGCCTTAGGAAAACATCTCTTTGTGGGATTGGTCCTCCCTCATCAAAACTCATTTGGGCATATGGTGCTTTCAATATCAAAGTAATCAATATTTAGCGTTCTGCTGAATGACAAGCAATCATGGAGGATTGCACTGATTTTTTTTTTCCTTCAATACCAGCAGCAGGGATGAGAGCTGGAAAAATGATTGCTGTGTAGTATTCTTTCTTTCAGATCCTGAATGTCCTGCTTTACACACATTTCAGGCATGGCTGTACATGACTGGGAAACTTATTGGAAATTGGCATTCATTGTTTAATAAGTACTTAATATCTGTAAGTACAATTTACCACGAAATATTATGTGGTTCAGAAAAAAAAAGACAACAATTTAGAACTTATGTTGGCTAGGTTTGGAATTTATGGCTTCACCTCCTGCATCTGTGAGCTGGTATTTTACCTCTTCTATCATGCATGCTCTTTCATCTGGTAAATATATCTGAGTGTCTGACATTTATTAGACAGTCACTAAATACAGCTTTCCTTTTTTTCTTTCAATATGTTCTCATAAACACTGAAAGTGAAGGTGTACCCTTACCAGGTGGCCATTCATTGCTCTCTCCTACTGACTCTGTGGTTGTTATTGACAGTTGTTTGATTTCTTATCCGGATGGACACATTTCTGAAGGAATGATTATGTAGACACTTGGTGATGAAACCCCTAACTGTGCCTGAGGGAGTTCCCTTACTTTACTCCAGATACTCTAGGTGGATGGAGTTTCTTAATGCATAATGTGGATTGATACCATTATATCTTAACTTACTAGAAAATGTCATCTATAAGGTGAGGTGCAATGGTTCATGCCTGTAATCTCAGCACTTTGGGAAGGCCATGCAGGAGGATTGCTTGATTCCTGAATTTGGAGAACAGCCTAGGCAACATAACAAGACCTCATCTCTACAACATACCAAAAAAACTAGCCAGGCATGGTGGCAAAAGCTTGTAGTCCCAGTTACTTGGGAGGCTGAGGCAGAAAGATCGCCTGAGCCCAGGAGTTCCAGTCTGTGGTGAGCCATAATCTGCCACTGCACTCCAGCCTGGGTAACAGAGTGAGAAGTTGACTCAAAAAAAAAAAAAGTTATCTACAGAGTCAGAGGCAAAGTTACCCAATTAAAGAAAACATATCTGCCTATATATTAAAGAGTAAAGAAAAGGATTAAATCTAGAGGAGCTAGTTGACCTTATGTTTACCAAGAAATATTTAAAATACAATAATAAATTACTAAGCTATACATATCTTTGAATTATTCATTTGGACTATTTAAATTTCTGTTAGTATCAATAATGATTAAATACTGGCAAATCCACGGTACAGCCTAATATGTCATAGTTCGGGTGATAGATATTCTTCCTGGAATAATAAGCTAGAATTATTTGGAAACTTCTGAAAAGAATAAATCTCAAAAACAATTATGTGCTCATGAAAATGTGGGTTAAATTTCATAACTTGATGTCAGAATAATGAGTTGCATTTCCTTGTGGACATGAGACAGAATTGAAACTTTTATTTTGTGTTCCACCCTGCTTTTATTTTGTATTCCACCCTGTTTTAATTCCTTAGAATAAGTATAAACATATATCTTCTGAAATGGAACACTTTTGAGAGTAAAAGGAGAGCTATCATTGTCAAGGAAGATTAAAAAATCTGAATTGGATCTGTAGAGAGCAAAATTGGCCTCTAACAATTCTCCTTACCAGTAATTCATGTGCCTATCTACAGTGATTTGCTTCATAAATACTTGAACAAAATCAGATTAATTCCAATTTTATCACACTAGATTCACACCGTCAGGATCAGTGGATTGATCTGAGTACCATTTCTTTTTTCTGTGGAATGGATCCATTGCCTATATCTCAAGCTTCCTTCCTTTATCGGACATGTATGTTCATACTCTCTCTGATGGTTCAACAATAGACCTCTTGAAACGGGAGGTAGTTAGGACCTGGCTAGGCAGATAGAAAAAGAGGGTCTCAGAGAAAGGTAATGTCCACATGAACATCCCTGCACCACTCCTGTCATATACCTAGCAGTTGAATATGTGGTTAAGAACGTCCTTATACCAAGGTGCTTGCCTATAAGAGACTGTCCCAACTCAGACACAGGCGCAATAGCTCAACTCAATGTCCTTAACTTGACCTGCACTCATTATAATACCATTAACATAAAATTATCCTAGGGGAGCCTCCCACTCCCATAATACACCTGATGCCATGACAGAACCGATATAACATTATAAGGTCTAACTCCCCCACCCCCCATGCTCTGCCACATGTGAGGGAAGAGTAACAGTAACCCAGCTCCAAAACCACCCATTTCTAAGAAAAAAATACCTCAAAACACAACCTTCAGTATCCCTAAAAATAAAAATTATAGCTCAACAATAGGTGCAGAAGCAGCAACTTCTATAGGCTGTTTCTGCCCACTCCTTCCTTTTGAAAGTGTACTATTCTTTGCACAATAAAGCTACTCGCTTGTCTCACTACTTTATGTGTCTGTTTGTGTATTCTTTCCAAGCTTGAACACAAGAACTCGGTCGTCAGCATCAACCCGTTGTCCCACACTGGAATCTGCACCCACTTTCCCAGTATCAATGTGATTGACAGAACTAACTTTTATGAAGTATGGAAAAGAATAAAATCTATTTCTTCCTGTATTTCTTTTTATTTCAAAATTATTATTTTTATAATAAACTTTATTTTTAACTAATGGAGACAGTTAAATATAGCAGCAATATCCTCATATTATTATATCAACAAATGACATATATAAAAAAGATTTTTTCTTGAATAAATTTAACAATTTACATTCTACATATAAAAAAATTGTTGTTTTTCTAAACCAGGGGTCCTCAAACTTTTAAAACAGGGGGCCAGTTCACTGTTCCTCAGACCGTTGGAGGGGCGGACTATAGTTTAAAAAAAAAAACTATGAACAAATTCCTATGCACACTGCACATATCTTATTTTGAAGTGAAAAAACAAAATGAGAACAAATACAATATTTAAAATGAAGAACAAGTAAAATTAAATCAACAAACTTACCAGTATTTCAGTGGGAACTATGGGCCTGCTGTTGACTAATGTCAATGTCCGGTTCCATATTTGTCACTGCTAGTCTTAACAAGTTAAGGTGGCAAAAACACCTGGCGGGCCAGATAAATTAAATGTCCTCGGCAGGCCGCATGTGGCCCGCGGGCCGTAGTTTGAGGATCCCTGTTCTAAACTATAATAAATTCTTACATCACAATGTTTTAGTTTCTGGCTACTTATTCTGACCACTCTGTAGTCAGTTTCTCTTATTATTTTCTTTTCATTTCTCTACTTTTTCACACTGGAAGGACTAAAAATTTAATCGCCAGAAATCTTTCTTTTTTCCTCCCTGCAGCATCTAATACATTTTTATGGCTTTAAGTATTACCTAAGGACAATTTTCTGGACTTCAAAATCATATATTCACCTGCCTCTATGATATACCCACTTTGAATTGACATTTTGAAATTATTAGGTCCCAAACAGAGTCACTGCTATTCATTACCCTTTTCCAAATCAAAGCTTACACTTCCCATAAAATTCACTTTCTACTAATGGTTACTGCTTATTTATACTGCTCAGGCTAAAGACCTTGGTGTTAACCTTGACTCCTCTCTTTCTTTTATACCCTGTATCCAGTCTATTAACAACTTGTTTGTTTCATTTAAAAAATGTATCCAGAGCACCATTCACAATAGCCAAAAGGTAGAAACAATGCATTGTCTTTCAATTGTGGAATGAATAAACAAAATGTAGCATATCCAAACAATCAAATATTATTCAATCATAAAAAGAAACAAAGTACTTATATATACAACATGGATATACTGAAAACATTATACTAAATGAAAGAAGCCAGACACAAAGATCACAGGTAGTATAGTTGAATTAAATATATAGCAGCCATTGACCTGAGGTTATCTCCATACTTTCAGTTTCTATGTAACACTCTAAAACCTACTTTAGGAATACATTTCTGTAACAAACAGCCAATCACAAACAACCAACCAGACCATGCCCATGTAAGGCAAGCACCTAGTTGTAACCAATCCAATTATTTCTTTACTTTGCTTCTGTGTTTGGCCTCTAAATGAGTGCTGTCTGATTCACGAATTGTTTTTTGTTCAAATAAACTCTGTTAATAATTTGTCTAAAGTTTTTATTTTAGCATTATTATTTCATTTACATGAAATGTCAAAAACAGAGAAATCCAGAGAGGCAGAAAGAAGATTAGTGGTGGTGCCAGGGATTGGAGAAGAAGAGAGTATAGAAAGTGACACTTAAAGGTTTTGGAATGTAGAAACTGTCTTGAAACTAGATAGAGGTGAGTGTACTAAATGTCACTAAGTCACATATTCAGGAATGCTATGTGCATTTTACCTCAATGAAAAACAAAAATCCAGAATTAGACCACTTCTTTTTACCTCCTGCCTGGTCCAAGAAACTATCATTTATCTATTAATATTAAACTATTGTGATAACTTTCTAACTGATTTCCTAGTAAGAGTGATACTGTACAAAACATAGGATCATTTCACTCTTGAGTTCAAAACTTTTTAACAGCTTCTGGATCTTTCAGAATAAAAACTAACATCTGTTAATTTACTGTTAAGACTGTAAATAATCAGCCCTAATAATCAGCCCTTGTGTTGTTTCTCTTACCTCACCTCTTAATTTTTACTCTTGTCTCTGGTATTTTCTCTTATATCCCCTCCTCCGTCCAGAAAGTTTAACCACCTTTTGCCCTTGAAATGTGAGACAGGAGACCATCTCAGAGTCTTTGTACTTGCTGTTTCCACTTCCTAGAAAACTTCCCCCTTCCCAAGATATATTAATTATTCCTCCAGAGTTTTCTTCTGAACCAATCTTTTCATTAAGCTACTCAAGGTTTTCCTCCTACCCACACCACCATTTTCCTGTCTGGTTTCACCTCTTAACTCTAATGTGTTAGATATTTTCATCTGTATACCTTATTGTTTTTATTCCTTTTCCCTGTAATAATGCCCCATGAAAGCACAGATTTTTACCTCTTTTGGTCTCTGATATAAACAGTACATAGGATATTAATAGGTGTTTATTTTCTATTTTTCAATTCATGATCGGATATATGAGACTTTTAATGTATGCTGCAATAGTGGACAAGAGCACTTTAGCAGACCAGACTTACTGGTTATTAAATTTAGCAAAACTTACCATCCCTTATAAGAAAACCATAAGACTTTTAATTGAGTTTTAACTGTTGGTTTTATACTTCTGATCTAAATCATATCAAACATATTCTAAATTAATTCATACATAGAGCGAATTCATTCTGTGCTTGACAATCTTGTTTCTTCTGCAGTGTCAGCAGAAAAGGAACTGATTGTAGTACATTTGGTTGAAGCTCATTTTCAATTTTTGATTACATTGCTTTTATTGAACCTAATTGTAATGCTAATACAAATTAGCTAAGAACAATAACATGATCAAAATTGATCAAAAAAGTCTTCAAAAGACTTCTAAAATAGAAGTTGTAGAGAGTCAAAGCACATGCGTTAAGCATTAGCTCAAACAACTGCTGTTGAAAGATTTTCTAAATGGAGGCTTAATTTAATACAACTCTGAGGCATACTATAGTGGAGGTTTATATAGGAAAATTGATTTTAATTAAGAGTTAAATGTCCTCAAGATAAATAGTATGTGTTCTCGACCTTTTTAGTCGGAAAAAAAGAGTTTTGAATCTCATTCCATGCCACATAAGGAACAATCTGCACTTTCAGTTTACTAAATTATTGCACACATTTTTTAAAGGACTGGTCATATAAATCCAATTACATAAGCATGACAGATGGCTTTGATCATTGCACATCTTATTTAAAATGCTCAAAGAATACTACACTGAATATCATGAGCAGTGAACAGTCATCGCAAAAGACAGCAGAACGGGGAGACTGATTGAGGTCCACAAATAATCAGAAATCTCATTTGTACTATATTTGTAAACCACTACTTCATCAAATCCTACATTGGACTAGCCTTTATAAAAAAATCTGATATTGTACCTTTCCTCTGAGGGGCATGGTACTCACATAAAAGCTTTAGGAAAGGGAAACAGAGAACTTGGATCATCTACAAACCGAGTCACTGAGAGTAGAGACTGGTGGTGTGCAGGGTTGGAGGGTGTTTGTTTGGAGTTTCCTTGGCCTCCTTTCAGTGACCACACTTCAGCAACCGGTATATAAATACACCACAGTGTTTCCAGTAATGCTAGTTATTAGCCTTTATAGCAGCATGACAAATATAATAGATTTTAGTTTTTGATGGAATCATGGCTAAAGGGTCTGGCTTTTTAAAAATGTGCTATATCTGTTCTCTAGTTAGTATATTAAAAGCTGGAAATAAATATAATTATTCATTCCACATTAGTTTACACTCATCAAATGTAATTTTCCCTTCTCAGTAACTTAGTAGTGCCTTATAAAATTGGCAGTTAATACGTTACCTGTGAGGATTTGACATTATTATATAATCCATATTCTGTAATTTTCAAAAGATATAAACATCTACTTGCAATCATGGGACTGAGGCAGAAAAGGCAGCAAGGCAGATGATCAAAACGTGGATCTTTCTATATCAGTGATTTGAGAGGGTTTTCAATACGCAAATGCAGCAAAAATATGAAAACAAATCTATTTTCACAGTATCTGTTTCCTATTTTCTCTCCCTCTTTCTTTCTCCCTTCCTTCCTTCCTTCCTTCCTGCCTTCCTGCCTTCCTGCTTCCTGCCTTTCTTCCTTTCTCTTTTATTTTTATTTTTATTTTTTTGAGTTAGTGTCTCACTACAGTGTCCAGGCTGCAGTGCAGTGACAAGCTCACGGTCACCCCAGCATGAACCTGCTGGGTCCCGGCCATCCTTCTACCTCAGCCTTCCAAGTAGCTGGAAGTATAGGCATGCGCTAACACGACCGGCTAATTTTTAAAATTTTATTATGGAGATGAGTTCTCACCAATTTGCCTAGATCAGTCTCGAACCCGCGGGCTCAGGCAATCCACTCACCTCGGCCTCCCAAAGTGCTGGGATCACATGCTGAGCCACTGAACCCGGCCTGTTTCCTCTTTTATTAAGGGTCAGGATTATTTTTCAAAAATGTGTTTTACAAAAACCATGAGTTTAATAATAAAAAGTGTGTTTAACAAAAGCTATCTGCTACCCATTGTACCACTTGAGGCTTTCTCCTTGTCAGAGTCCAAAAGTTAAACCAGACTGACTGTCAAATTTTGAATGATGTACTCAAAGATTGAGGAAATTATTTTTTTTAAATTGGTTGCAAACTTGCTGTGGTTGAAGGGCCTTTGACTAACATTTGAGGCAACTGACATTGTATCTATTACAGTAATATTCAGTTCTAAATTTACATAATACTCTGTCACTTTATATTAAAACTTAAAATACTCTGTCACTTTATAATAAAACTTAAAACTTAAAAGGGGGAACATCCAAAATATGGAATTTATTTATAAAAAATTTTGTATGTATTCTCACATGTTTAAACTCCAGTCACCTTCGAATTACTCTTCATTTGATGCAATATATCTATCAAGATGCTTTTTCCACTGCTCAGCCCCAGTTTTTGAACCCATCAATTTTAATGCCTTTTAGTGCTTCTATCATTTTTTTGTTTCACCTCTTCCACATTGGCAAACTGTTTCCCTTTGAAGACTTTTTACATCTGGGGAAACAAAAAATAGTCGCTTGGGGTAAAATTGGGTGAATAGGGAAGGTGATGCATGGTAATGGTGGTCATACCATTTTTTTTTTTTTTGGTCAAAAACTGCAGAACACTCAGCTTGGTGTGGGCAGGCTGTTTGTGTAAATCACCCATCATGAAATGGACAAATATGTTGAAAGGATCTCCAAAAAAATAAAAAAAAAATTCACTGAACCTGAATGCAGTCTCTCACAACAACACTAGCTGGTACACAGATGCTGATGGGTTCGTTATCTGTCAGGGAAAGCCTGTACTGCAAGGGACCACCCTCCAAAACACACACACACACACACACACACACACACTCTTCCAGGGCATTTTGAGTCCCCCTTGTACACAACTGAGAATGTAGACGTGTTTGGGATTTCTCTAAGACACAGATGGCAAATAGGTGTCATCTGCTGTATCAATGATAATCCATTTATACGTAATGGCACTTTAGTGTGCAAACTCCTGAACTTTTGCAGTCCAGTATGAACTCAGGAGGAAATAGTGTCCTAATCCATTGGTTATGTCTGCCAAGGGCATAAGATAGGAGAAGGCTTCCAGTTCTAACTTTGAAAGTCCAAGACTGCCCAGCTGAACTGCACTCTGTCCCCTGTAAAATTAATCACAACTAAAGAAAGCTAGTGTTTCTCTTTTTTCCAGTTTCTTCCTCTGGGGAATGAATTAGTTCAAAAGATAATCCTTTGGATAGGTGAGATTGAGATAATAAAAACACTCAAAACATTGCTTTGAAATGGTCATTCTGATATGTCTCTAATTTTTTTAAGAACTATATTTGTCTCATATCTTTTCCTTACCATTTGTCTTCAAAATGCAGAACTTGTGTTTGTTAAACTGTTCATGTACTCTTCCAGGGTAATTATTTTTAGCATGTGGTCAGAATGCAATATCCCTTCCCTGCTTGCCAAATTTTTGGTGGTATCTCAAATATAAAACCAGAACTCTTAACCTAAAGACATATAAAGAAATAGAGTCATCGAAGCAGAATAACATAGTAGTTAACAGTATTTAAGAGCATCTATTAGCCACCAACTTCCAAGCTGCAGTCTTTTTATCTATGAGATGGAGATGATAATATTTTAGGTGATAGGACTGCTCTATAGATTAAATAAAATTTTCTTTATGAAGCATTTTCCCATGCCTGGTACAAAGCAAATTCTTCTTAAATATTGTATATTATTTTTTATCAAACAATAAATTAGTTAAGCATATTTGCACCATCATAGAATACAAAACAAATTATCTAGCCTATACTTATAGCTCACTTACTAGCATTCCCTTTTTTTCCAAGACCATGCATGCCAGAAGGTGGTGTGTGCCATCTTCGAAGTTCAGACTACAAGTTTCTCAGGACTCATCACATGCCTTGACTTACGAAATCTTCCAGCATCCTCTTCTCATCTAGTCTCTCTCCACTCTTCTCTGCTCTTTCTGGAACTAACTTTCTAACTAATTTAATTTGTTCTTACAATCTTTACTGTCTTGGGGAAATTACAGACTAAGATGAAGTTGCCTCTTGTCTTAGCATACTTTTTATGCAAGGTACACAGGATGCGAAGACCTTCTCAATAGAATGGACAGAAAGTTAATTATTTTTGTTGGCATTTGCCATTTTTGTCTTTTTCTTCTCTCCCTCCTCCTTTGACTATAGTCTTGTTTCCTCTCCTCATATGTCTCTTCTCTAGAATCATTCCCCTAAATTCATCCACCTCTTTATTACAAATCTGTGTTATAATGTAGTCATTCACTCCTCTTCTCCTTCCCCATATCCACTAGGTTTATGAATAAAAGTTTAGGGAGTAGTAAGGTTTATGATTAGTGTCTGCTGGAGGAGTAAAAAATTTTTCTGAAGATCTTTGCAGATACAACAGTTTCCTATTTCTTTTAAATTTAACGTTGATTTTATTTTGTAGACGTTTGTGTTTTCATTACTCACTAATCTCATATAAGTTTAGAAGAGAAATAGCCCTGTCCTTAGGGTTGCGCTTCTCAAAATATTAGTGATAAAGAATCAGCCCGGCTCGGTGGCTCAGCCTGTAATCCCGTGCCTTTGGGAGGCTGAGGTGAGTGGATTGCCTAAACCTGCGGGTTCGAGACCCGCCTGGGCAGCGAGACCTCATCTCTACAATAAATCAAAAAAATCAAGCCGGGCGCGGTGGCTCAGCCTGTAATCCTGCGCCTTTGGGAGGCTGAGGTGAGTGGATTGCTTGAGCCCGCGGGTTCGAGACCCGCCTGGGCAGCGAGACCTCATCTCTACAATAAATCAAAAAAATCAGCCGGGCGTGGTAGCGCATGTCTGTAATTCCGGCTACTGGGAAGGCTGAGGCGGAAGGATCGCCGGAGCCCAGTGGGTCGAAGCTGTGGTGACCGGGAGCGGCCAGTGCACTCCAGTCTGGGCGACAGAGTGAGACTCCAACTCAAAAAAAAAAAAAAATCAGACTTTTTTCCTAATCTATTATATCTTTAGACACTAATATTTGATAACAATGAAAAATGAATAAGAAATATAAAACACATACAAAGTAAAAGCTACGAAAATTTTAAAACATAACAAAAAAAATTACAAAATTTGTACATGTTGTAATGTTTTTGTTCTACAATCTTACTTGTTCAAAAAGTTGTATTTGCAATATGATTTTTTAAATAAAAAACACCTGTAAGCATGCTGGGCATATTGAATAAACAATGTATCTGTCAATAACACTGTTAACATGGCCAATAAGTTTGCGTTTTCCTTGTTAACATACCTAATTTGGTTTTATAGACATCACTACTTGTATAGGAGTATATAATATGCAACTAAATGGTTTTAATAATACGCATAGCATTAAAACTAGACTCACTGAGATGTACAGACAGGAGTAGACGAGATTTTAAAGCATTCTGGAGGCTCAAGATATCCATCTTTAATATTTATCTTAAAGAAAGCAATTAATAATACTATATTGCAAAATTCATTTTCAATTCCTCATCAGTAGCAAGTTATCTTGTAAAGTTATAGTTGCATTTCAATTATGTTTTGTTAAATATATGCATCCTTGGGTGTTTAGACTTTGGGATTACATTTGAAAAACTAGGACAATATACAAATTGGTCTATACTCTGTTCCAAAAATTTAGTAAATTAAATATTTATTCTAAATTTCTGCACTTATCTCATCATGGCCTGGTAGCAAACTTTACATAGTATATCATTGTCGGTAGAACACCGATTACATAGATAGCATTACTCAAAAGCTCTTTCTTTCATTTCTTTAACTTCAGATAAGGCCAAATCTTACCATCTGGCCTTAATTTGTTAGGTGTAAGAAAGGAACTGGACCCAAGTTACTTTACATTTTATAGTTAGTAAATGGGTCAAATTCTGTAGTGCCAATGATCCTTCTTGAAAAGCAAGAATGCTAAAGAAATACAGAAAATATTTGTCATAGAATTGTGTAAATTTTCAGAAGTAAATCATGAAAGACTATGTGTGTTAAAAACAAAATAATAAACTGTTTTAAATAATTTAAAATACACAAAGTTTTTTAATTATTAAAAGTTAAAAAAATTGAATCTTTCACATTTCAAAATTAAAAAATGATAAAGAAATTATCTCTTATAATCTTAGGTTTTAATTGTAAAACCTCTAAGATTAAGTATTAATTAATTGTAGGCCAGGCTCGGTAATCCCAGCACTTTGGGAGGCCGAAGCGAGTGGATTGCCTCAGCCCGCGGGTTCGAGACCCACCCAGGCAACTTGGAGAGACCTTGTCTCTGCAATAAATCAAAAAATTAGCAAGCGTGGTAACGCATGCCTGTAGTCCGGCTACTTGGAAGGCTGAGGCAGGGCAGGTCGAGTCTGCGGTGACCGGGAGCATGCTACTGCACCCAGACTGGGCGACATAGCGAGACTCCAACTCAAAAAAAAAAAAGGGTTAATTGTAAGGAAAAATATAGTAGAAAGATGAGATTCCCTGAGACCTTCTCAAACAAAAATAGAAGGAAATTAGTAGTTGAAAAAAAAATTGTATATAAAATTTGTTTACTTTCCCAAAACAGGAAAGTAAAAAGTAGCCACTAGGGAATTACAGCATGTTATTTTTGAAATGGCAAATATATTATTAGTGTATCACTGCTAAAAAGTTTATGTTAAGATATTTCTTTCTGCATGTGCTCTTATCCTACACAAATGACATTCTACAATGGTTTATATACTCACCCATGCCATATTCGATCTCATTTCTTTCTACAGTGATGCTTTAGGGAAGGTCAAATGACTCGGTCCCTGTTAACAGGAAGTGAGAAGAATTTGTTGCCAAAAAACTCCTCAAAAACATTCCTTGCCTCCATGAGACACAAATTATAGTTGATCTCTTTTGTTTTCAGGACACTGACATTTCCAGATACAATGTCTGCAACTGCTACAGCTGAATTTCTACCAAATTTGGCATTGAAGCCGAGCAATGGAAGTAAGTTAAACTAAGTGAATCATGACAACCAAAGCACCAGTCTTGATGTACTGTACCCAGAGTCTTCCCTATTTGTAGATTTCTTGTAGAAGGATGTAATAAATTTTCTTATCATGAAGCCTATTTTACTCAAACATCTATATTCCTTGAAGCTGAAGTTGCCCAGTATGACACCTTTGCTTCTGGCTGATGATCTGCCATTCACCCTTCAAGTTTATAGCTTACTCCCATGAAGTATTGTTGTTTATGTATATGCTAATTTGCCAGTAATCAGCTCTTTCTCAGCAAGAGCTATGCTTTCGGAATTAAGCAGGATATGTGAACACTAGAATATTAACAAATCAAGTTTAAATTTCTGAAGGTTTAAGTACTAACCTTTCTCTCCTTCTAAATATGTGACTGAGAGAAGATCAATTGCATTAATGGACCAATTATGATTTGTTTATATATGATCCTTTTTACAGTGCATTTTATTGTTTTGTTTTTCAGTGTTGTTTTTTTTTTTCCAGTGCTGCAAATGGTAGATCGATTCATCAGTTTATGTAAAAGACAGAAAATGGTAAGTCATCAATAGATGCCTGATACTTCATTCTCACCATTCAATTTTATTACTTGGCCAAAATCAAGAATGCAGTTTCAGGTTGGACTAGAGTAAAAATGGGGCATACAGAGGTAGAGCTTACTTTTAGACAAAAGGCATTCCTTATGGTTCTAACACTAATCTTCATTTAAATTATACCTAACTTATAAAAACTAAGCAATGCATGTAGATTATAGAATTACCTCCAGGATTTGACTTTCTGAGGATAAACTAGAGAAGTTACCAAATTTCTCAACTAAAATGGATGCCAAAACCCACTCGAGACTAAACTGAGTGTTTATAGCAACAATGAAACAAACCAAGATTATCTGGAATGCTTTGAAATACAAATGACTTTGTATCTGGGTCAGATAGCTTATTCTGTTCAATCCAGTTTTAGCTGAATTCACTTAGTGTTCAATCCTATAATATACTGCAGAAATCAAAGTCATAATGTTTAGCTGATACTCTGGCGTGTCAATCACACTTTTAGCAAGATTCTAATCTCTATGCAGACAAAAATAAATTTTAATGCAAAGTTTGTTAAAACTTTATGGTCTGTTTTCTCCTTTGCCTTATCTAATGATGGGGGTTAACTTTTCAGCCTTTTTAAAATTGAAATCTCTGTAAGGATATAAGCCTGCTGGGAAGAGATAGCATCTAATTCTCTGTTCCAAACTGCATATAACTCTTAGTGCTCAATAAGTGTTAAATTATGAATAATAATAAATACACAAAAAGCCTGAGAGAAAAATGTTGCTGAATGCACATTTATTTATTGATTCAATCTCCATAGTACTTTATTTTTAAAGAATGCTTTATGAACTTGAACTCGGATTATACCAGAAAGATAAGTAAACTGAAAGAAAGATAAAGGATTATATAAAGGAAAGAAAATATAGTCCATGAATATCCAAAGTAGGAAACTGCTTTTGGTAAAATTTAATGTGTATCCTAAAACTACACAGTGAATTTGCTAGGAAATTTGAAGATAAAAGAATCTCTAATAAGTTTAAACACACTTAATATAGAAAAATAATGCAAAATGACTGGCTAAATTCCGCAAAAGTCTTTTAGACAAGACTAGTACAATTATTAATAAGACTCTGAAGCTGATGTATAAAAGCAATCGGGATAAAATACTCAGGAGTCTTTTTCAGTAGCTCAAACACACGTAATAGTCATGGGGCTTTAAAGTAAAGCTTTACTTCTACTAGAAAAATCAAATTAGTAATATTGAAGGTCACTTTGTAATCTGGAAAAAAAAAAGAAAGAGAAAAATGAGAGAGAAGTAGGACTGAGACTGGAAATCCAAACTGTGATAGCCAGGAAAGTAAGGTAACAAAAGGAAATAGAAGGCTATCTTGTAGAAGATAACTATTCTGAGTGGAACAAATCGATGTGAGTACTCATTAATTATTAACAAAAAATATAATTGAAATAGATTTATATATATCTAGATATACATTGGTAAAAATTTTTACTTCAAAGGCAAAAAATTTAAAAATAAACAAGAAATAAACACCAGTCCTAGATGTACCCAATTTGAAAAATCAAAATAGTCAGTTTGAAATATAAATATTATGTATTAATGAAAAAAATAATGACTTTAGTATCTTCAATATTCTTTTTTCTCTGAAGAGGAAAAGTTGAAAGTAAAAACATTTTGTTCAGTTATAAAAACATTTGTGTCTTTTTTTTATGAGCTAATAAAATTGCAGTTAAACACTGGTCTAAATATTGTTTAGGTGACTTATAACGATAAAATGAAATATTCAGATTGATATATATATATAGATATCTTCCTAAGGTAGTGTTAAGCAAAATGTAATGCATATGCCACTGCTGGTTTGGAACAACATAAGTATAGATAATTGAGTATAAATTGAGAATATGCATTTAGACTTTTAATACCATTTCTATGACATTCAAGCATACGATTATATATTTTAACAAAATGAATCTGCAATAAATTGAAAATTACAAACAGGTCTGGTTTTTACTGAAGACAGGTTGAAGAACTCTACTTTAAAAGATAGAGTGGGGCTTAAAATGCAAATCTAGAGACATGTCAAGGAAGCAAAATTATGAAGGAGATGCACATTGATTGAGGATCTCATATCGAAACAAAAGATAGAACATTGATGATTCTATTAACATTAAGTTTAGTTACTAAAACTGGAAAACTCAAAGAGTTTTGACTCAAAAAAATAGCTTTTCTTAATACTTTCATATTTCTGCAGCTAATTTCTATTAATGGTTCAGGTCACATTTTAGAGCATTGTTCCCTGGTCTCCCAATCTATCAGAGACAACCATACACTTTTTTTTCTCTCTTTCTTTCTCACAAGAATCTGCTCCTTTTTTTTCCTGAAACTTACCACAGTTATTAATATGCTATTCTATTTTAACTATTAGTTGCTTTGTCACTTTCTGTAATAAGCTGTAAACTCAATGGTAAGAGAATTTCATGTATGATTTGGTTACTATGGTATCCTCTCCATCCCAATATGATAATGTTTTAATTTAATATTGTGAATAATTGACTAAGATGAGAGTAGGAAAAAAGCATTGTGGTTAAAAAAACATAAAACAAATCAAGAGACACTATACTCTGTCTATATTAATCAAACATCTATGAATTATATCCTCCTTTATGAAGTATAAAATTACACACATTTAAAGTAAAACTTTATTTACTTCATTGTGCCTTGAAAATGATAATACTTGTTATTTTTTACATCTTCATAAGATATACAATGTACATATGTGAATAGTAAAATGTAAGCAAATCCAGCAGTGCAAAATTATTTAGAGTATAATGCAAAATTCTCCCATTCCAGTACACATCCATTCCCAGAAACAGCTTGTTTGTAGTTTGGTTTATCAATTTTGAGGTACTTTCTGTTTATTCTCTATTACTTTGTATCTCCTTGTGGTCTCGTTGGTGCTATTCTCTTAGGTTTCCTCAGACTTAATCCTGATAACTAGAAGGATTTTCTGATAAGTAGAATAGAAATGGAAAAGACCCTTGATTGTAAATAAAAATTAAACATCTTTCCTAATTTTCTGTGTTCTTAGTCTACTAGTATACATAGGAATAATACCACCTTTTCACATACATTCACATCCACATATATTTCAATATTTCTGACAACTATTTTGACAGATTTAATAGAGTATTTGTTCTTGAAAATTGCAATTTGAAAACACTTCATCATTACGATCTTCAATTTCTGGTACTGCTGACATCTTTATGTCACTAGAAGAAAAGAATAATAGCATTTTCTGTGACTAAAATGCTAGACAGTTTGCTAAACTCCTTATGTCATTTAATTATTGCAAAATTGTGCTAATATTTTCATTTTATGCATATGGAAATCAATACTTGACTGCAAACACCTTCCAGTGTTCATAGCTAGACTATATATAAAATCCAGGTTTATTTGAAAAAGAATGCCACACTCTTTCATCTACACCACACTTTTCCTTCTATACCACATGGCCCAATATTATTAAATGTTTACAGAAGTACGTGCTGCTTATAGTATCTTCCGGTTTGCCTTTTCTCCCCCACTTAATGTTTTCCTATCTTTTTCTGTCTTTCTTCTTCTCTTTTTCAATAAATATGTTGAAAAGAAAGTTATAGTTTAATAATGCTTGGCATGGAAGGGCACCTTAAAAATCTAGACCAGCAAAGCAATTGAGTCTTTTCTAGAATAGGTTAAGGTAGCATAAGTAAGTAACAAATAAAGTCAGATGAACCACCAATAGATGAATTAGAGAAAAACAAAATTTGACATCCAGTCTTATTCAGTTTAATCGCTAAACAAATTACCTGAGCTATGATCACCTCATCAACAAGGGTACCTGCATAATGAACATTTGTATACCTAATTCTGAATTGTACCCCACATCTTTAAAATAAAACAAAATTTTAAATCCAGATACAGGATTTTTAAATTACAATATGTGACATTAGCCAAATTATCAGCTCTATTTCTCACATTTGCAAACTGTATCATTATCATTTGCAAGTCTGCTAATTCAGCTTACTTTTTTGATATCCATATCTTCCCCAAAAAGGCACTCAAAGCTACTTTTAAAGGAACAAGTTGGGGAGTTTGGGTATGAAATGGTAATAAGATGACTGAGTCTGAGAGGTAGGTTTATTGTTCATTAACTTCTATATAGTTCAAAATTTTGGCTCAGATAGAAGGCAGAAATAAATTATTGTGATTGGAACTCCAGGCAAGATGACTATCACACAACCACAGTAAACAGTAAAATCTCTGCTTCACCATAAAACTTAGAAATCTAACTTACCAAAAATGCAGCCTAATGCAGTGAAGAAAATTATGGGGAATGGTAGAGGGGTATCTGTTCTACCAGTCATAGAAAAGAAAACATGGTTTATTGACCCTGATGATTGGTAGAACACTGAAATTTACATATCAGTTAATAATATGGAAATAGAATCCACTGGGGAAAAAATTTTTGAAATCTGAAGATACTACCACCACATTTCCACCCCCAACAAAATTCAAGTGCTAATGGTTTTGTATATTATAAGGTCAAATTTAACCTAGCTAGTTGTAGTCAAATTAATGATGGTTACCAAGACATCATGAACAAAAAAGGTCATGTGGCAGTTCTCTACCCACATATGAATACTAAGGCATAGGTCTGAGACAGGAAATCTGGAAGTTAAGATGGGAATCAGAACATAATCAATTGAATGCTCTGGCTAATGACAGTTTATCAGTGAGTAGAATCATTTCCTCACAGCCATGACTTCTTAGTGTAAGTGATATATATTTGATGGCCAAGGCGGTCATTAGCAAGATATAGTTTGTCTCTGACAAACTCACCATACATTCTGTAAAAAGTATTCACATAAACTCATAGAGGACTTTGGCTTGGCATGTACAACTTATATTTCCACCAAGACTGATACTCTAGCAGAATATGATCATCAATTTGCCAGCCAGTTGAGTAGTTTCGTTCTTTATATACATTTATTATTTCTTTATTTTTATACATTTATTAATTACCTATCTTTTTCAAAGCTCTGAACCATGCACAGGGATTAGGACTCAGTACATAATAGTCTTAAAAAGTTACAATAATTTGAAATCTAGTTTTTGATACAGTATGTATTTATGTAACACAGACTCATTGTTATACATATATGCATAAGAAAAAAATAAATTTGGAAAATATTCTTAGAGATCCAGGAAATGGGAAAATTTGTCTGAATTAAATTAAATATTTTATAAATCTTTTTTATATTGTAGTTACAATATCCCCTAAAGAAAAGCATTCATTATTTTTCTCATTTTATAATGTCAAAAATTGTTATGGATTTAGATTTGATAGTTATCTCTCTATATAGGGTATTATTTAAATTTTAAATTCAATTTATATCAATTTTCTTTTCTTTTTTTTTTGAGTTGGAGTCTCACTCTGTCACCCAGACTGGAGTGCAGTGACCGCTCCCGACCACCACAGCCTTGACCTGCTGGGCTCCGGCGATCCTTCTGCCTCAGCCTTCCAAGTAGCTGGAACTATAGGCAGGCTACTACACTCGGCTAATTTTTTTTTGGTTTATTGTAGAGATGAGGTCTCGCCAAGTTGCCCAGGCGGGTCTCAAACCTGCGGGTTCAGGCAATCCACTCACCTCAGCCTCCCATAGAGCGGGATTACTGCTGAGCCACTGAGCCCGGCTTATCTCAATTTTCAATTGAATAATAAGAGAATAGTATTTTAGTATATAAACATTTTAGTATCTGTTCAAAATAATAAAAATAATTTCTGTATCTTTTTCTCTGGATAAAATCCTAATGAAGAACAAGACTTTAAATAATCATAAAATATGTACATTTTGTAAAAATAAGATTATTCTACAAATGTTTATAATTTACATAAAATATCTTTTCTCTACTAACTCAAACTTATATGTTCTAATTTAAATTACACTTAAACTGGTAAAAATAATTCAAAATTGTTGTTAAAATATGTAGATTGTGTAGTCTTTTATGCCTGGCTTTAGCTTCTGACTTCCTACCTGGAAGATTTTGGCAAGTTGGAAAGCTTCCTTGAGAGTACTGTAGATCTTAAAGAGAAAGCACTAGTGCTGCTAGCACAATGCTGGCTTCTATTATACTGTCAGGAAAGGGCATTTGCCATTGCTATTGTTATTGTTTTGTTTATTATTATGATTGTCACTATTTGATTAGTTAAGGCACCCAAAGTTAGGAAAAGGAGGAGTAATAAGAAAAAGAAATGAAAGATTTGAAAATTTTCTTGTGGAGAAGACTGGCAAAAGATTCTGCACTTCCAGCAGTAAAAATTTAACCCTTGGTTTGTGGACTGACTTCATCTATTTTGCATTTCTATAAAGAGATACCTGAGGTGGAGTGATTTATGAAGAAAATAGGTTTATTTGGCTCTTATTCTGCAAGATATACAAGAAGCATGGTGTTAGCATCTACCTTTGGCGAGGACCTCAAGAAGCTTACAATCATGGTGGAAGGGGATGAACTGGCATCACACAGCAAGAGGAAGGAAGGGAGAGAGGAGAGGAAGTGTCTTTTGAACAAACAGATCGTCTGTGGACTAATAGAGTAGGAACTCACTCATTACCATGGGGTTGGCACCAAGCCCTTCATGAGGGATCTGTCCCTATGACCCAAACCCCTCCTACCAGGTCCCACTTCCAACATTGGAGATCAAACATCAACATGAGATTTGGAGGGGGCAAATATTATAATAAATATTATTTTGAGAATATTCACAAAAGCTGAAATGCACATGCTCTCCCAAGGCTGGTACAGAGATGATGGTAATTAGATAATTATCAGTTATTTGGGTCTGTTTATCCCTTGTAGCATGGAGAATGATGCCCACACTCCCAAAGATATCCATGTCCTAATACTTGCATAGTAAGAGGGACTTTGCAGATGTGACTAAAACTATGAACCTTTAAACGAGACGATTATCCTGTGTTGTTTGGATGACCTGATTTAGTAATACTAGCTCTTAAAAGCAGAAGATGGAGGGAGGAAAGAGTGTTGACCAGGGCGATGTACATGAGAAGAACTGGGTCTGTCACAGTTGTCTTGGAAGATAGAGGAAGGCGGCCAGTGTAGAAGTGGCCTCTAGAAACTGGGTAAAGACCTTGGTTAACAGCCAACAGGAAAATGAAACTCCAGTCCTACAACTGTAAGGAACTTAATACCGCCAAAAACAAAATGAGAAAGATAACAGATCCTCTTCTTGAACATTCAGAACCAAATGCAGCCCTGCTAGGTGCTTCTTGTTAGCTCTCTGAAACCTATGTCAGATCTCTGATTAACAGAGTCTTAGGATAATAAATGGTGCTGCTTATACTGCTAAGTTGGTGGCACATTGTTATGGCAAAAAATAGAAAAGTAATACATGCACAGTTGAAAAAGATTGCATACGTACTTAAACACGATTGCTCTTTAATACCATATTTAAATTCTGGATCTAGACCTTGAGGATATATTTATTGAAGGGTAAATCTTGAGAATATTGATATACATATAACAAAAATAAAAATTTTATTGAACATGTTTATTATACATTTATTATGCAAACATACTAAAATATTTATTGGCAATAATGCATAATTCAACATATGTTAAAAAATCAACACAGAAATATTTCATATTCTCTATATTTTTCTACCCTAGATATTACTTAAGTGGTGTAGTCATCATAATTTATTCTGTGAATTCATGTTTGACATTCCTATAAAATGATCAAACATTTTTAATGACTTAATGTGCCAATGTCTTTAAAATATGACAGTTATGGGAGGTACTAGATATTATAGAGAATATAATGTTTTGAAATATGTCTTATTTCTTCAAACCATATTAGGATTAATAAGAAAACTGAATTTTCTCTTGCTCCAAATAATTTCAAAATGTAAGTAGGTATGCATATGAAGTAATGGGAAATCCATGTGAATTACCAGCCTTCATTTTAGAAATTTAAAGGAAAAGCCATTATCGTTTTTAAAATGGTGCTTCATAAATAAAATTTCAAAGGCTAAAAACAGCCATAATTCTAAAAATAGGCAATTTTGGCTTCTCAAGAAAATGTTTAAAACTTAATTTAAAAAATTTAGACATAACAAAACAGAATTATAAACATATCCATAATGTTTTTCAAGTCATCAAAATATTTCAGAGTTTAAAGGTATCTTAAAAGTTACCAGTTCTAATTTTTTTCCTATGGAATGCCTGCAATGTATTGTCTCTAACCTCTAACTAAATACCTTCAGCAAAGGTCAAATCTTATATAAGTATATGGGGGGACCCCCTTAAAAAACCAGAAAAAAAATATATATGAGGGCTTCTCCCACTAAGTTAGTGTTCTAGGAACCCATCAGCATCAGTATACCAACCAGCATTATTGTGAGAGGCTACATTTGACTTCAGAGAAATTTTATTTTATTTTTTTGGAGTTGGAGTCTCACTCTGCCGCCCAGGCCGGAGTGCAGTGACATGCTCACAGCCACCCCAGTGTCAAACTGCTGGGTTCCAGCGATTTTTCTGCCTCAGCCTTCCAAGTAACTTGAACTACAGGCACATGCTACCATGCCTGGGATGGTCTCGAACCTGTGGGCTCAGGCAGTGCAGTCACCTTGACCTCCTAAAGTGCTGGGAGATTAGGCTGAGCCACCGAGTCTGGCCCAGGAAAATTTTTAAAAATTACTTATTATAGAGTTGTAATGTACAAGCGAGAATTTACTACATAAGTAGGCTGCATACAGGTGAAGTTTGGGCCTCTATGTGGCCCTCACTTCCCCTGGTAGTATACCAGGTCCCTTCTGTGTTGTCACATACCCTCACTTTCTCCTCTCTCCCTTCCCTAGCAGTTCCCAGGACTGATGATCCCCTTCTAATGTGACTAGTGTTCAGGCCCAGAACAACTGTCCACACTGTCCTGAATGTTCAGCAGTTTTTGCCCAAAAAGCAGCATGACCCTATACCCCACCCTCCGTATTCACCCCATCTTGCTCAGAGTGACTTTTTTTTTTTTTTTAAAGATGGGTACAATTCAGAGTTAGGTATACAAATGGTCATTGTACAGGCAAAGTTTGGGCCTCACCTTGGTCCCTACATCACCTAGTTTGAGATCAGGTATGCTTATTGATGAAGTGTGCCCCCCTCCACCCCCAGGCAGTTTCCCACTAAGCCAATCCCTTTCTTGTAGTATTATGATAATTATTCAGGACCCGCTTATGAGTGAGAATATGTGGTACTCAGCTCATTATTTCTGTGATAGATCACTGAGTATTACAGACTCTAAGTCCATCCAAGTTGCTGCAAAGTTCATAATTTTGTCCTTCTTTATGGCTGAATAATAGTCCATTGTGTATATTACCACATTTTTTGATCCAGACTCCTTTCAATGGGCAGCACTGTTGGTTCCATGTTTTGCCATTGTGAATAGTGCTGCAATAAACATGCGTATGCAGGTATCTTTTTTATAAAATGGTTTGAGTTCCTCAATAGTCCCAGAAGGGGGATTGCAGGGTTGTATAGGAGGTTAATTTTTAGATCTTTTAGGAATCACCACACTGTTTTCTACAGAGGTTGTACTAGTTTACACTCCCACCAACAGTGTAGATGTGTTGCCTTTTCCCTGCATTCTCTCCAGCTTCTGTTGTTTTTTGAGTTATTGATGATGGTCATCCTGACTGGAGTCAGGTGGGATCTCAGTAGTTTTAATTTGCATTTATTTGATGATTAGTGAGACTGATAATTTTTTCATCTATCTGTTGGCTGCTCGTGCTTTTGAGAAGTGTCTTGTCTATTCATATCTTTTGTTCACATGTTAATAGAGCTGCTTTTTTTTTTTCTTTTTGGTATGTTTGAGTTCCTTGTAGATCCTCGGTGTTAGGTGTTTGTCAATACAGCTGGCAAATATTTTTCCCGTCTGTATCCTACCCAAGGCAATCTACAAACTTAATGCAATACCCATTAAATTACCAGAAGCATTCTTCTCAGATCTGGAAACAACAACATAGAAATTCATATGGAATCATAAATGATCACGAATAGCTAAAACAATCCTCAGCAAAAAAAAAAAAAAAACAAAGTGGGAGGTATCACACTTCCAAGACGTTAAACTTTATTATAAGGCTATAATAATCAAAACAGCCTGGTATTTGTATAAGAACAGGTATACAGATTCCAGAAGCAAAACCTCAATTTCTCAACCAACTCGTCTTCAACAAAGCCTCCACCAAAAACCATTGGTGAGAGGAGAACCCATTCTATTCCTAAATGGTGCTGGGAAAACTGGTTGACCACATGCAGAAGATTGAAATAAGACCCCTACCTATCACCATACACAGAAATCAACTCTAAATGGATCAAAGACCTAAACGTAAAACCTCAAACTATAAGAACCTTAGAAAATGCAAGAGACACCCTTATGGAAATTGGAACTGGCAACCAATTCCTGATCAAAACCTCAAGTGCACATGCCATAAAAGATAAGATACACAAGTGGGACCTTATTAAACTGAAAAGCTTCTGCAAACCCAAAGAAACCATCACAAGAGCAACTTTTTTTGTTTTCTCAAATGAAAAAAGTCTTCAGAAAGAAATGTTTTGCTGATATGGAAGAGTTGAAACAAAAAAAATGGCAGAAGCACTAACAAGAATCAAAATTAGTGAGTTCAAAAGTTATTTCGACGAGTAGAAACAGCATCTCAATAGGTATATTGCATCAAACAGAGTACTTTGAAGACAACAAGTTTAAAAACTTACAATTTTTTTTTGTAAAGTTTGTTTTTGGAGGGTGGTTCCTCCTCATATATATTTTTTAAATAATTGTAATTTTTTGAAAATACCAACTAATATAATATCAAAACACCTGATGATTGGTTATAAGTTGGTAAGAAAAAGCTATGCAAATACCTGAATATAAAAAGATTTTAGCCATGTCCATGTAACCTGCTTGGTTTTCAAATACTGATAAAAGAGAACATAAGATGACAAGTTTTTGTTGAAACTTACCATATTCTAGATAAGTAAGGTCTTTTTTCCATAAATATCTTAACTCAATAAGAATGTTTGCTAATCATTAGATAAAAACAATCAGTCAATTATTTCATGAAACATTATGTACTTTCAGAACCAATATGCCTCCTGGAGAGGAGAGTCCTTGATTGTAACTGATTTGCTAGCAGGACCTGGCTCATGACATTTGCCAAGTAGTCCTAAAAATCCAGGCACTCAGTCTTGACATTCATCATTTCACATTGCTTAATTATGATTCCGATTTGACTGGTTAGCATAATTTCTTTTTTTTTTCTTAGTTGGTCTCACTCTGTCATCCTGGCTGTAGTGCAGTGGCACACTCATGGTGACTGCAGCCTCATCCTGCTGGGCTCGG
>NW_007250790.1:135423-136677 GCF_000164805.1 Carlito syrichta | reverse complement strand
AAAAAAAAAAAAAAAACATTTAAATACCTGACAAAAGGGCAAATTACAATTGGTAAACAGATATTGGTTTACCAAAGACAGATAAAGGATGACACATATTATTGTATAAGGCCCAACACAATTATCATGGGACTGAACACATACATGAGAGAAGGTGTCTCAGAGTCAGAAGTCTTTTTCCTCTGTGAAGAACAAATAAAACTCTAGGTCAGAGTGAAGCCAGAAAATAACATGGCAGAATGATTTGTAGCAGTAAAATGAGAGTGTTTGAGTTACCATTACTAGGTGAAAAACAACTCAATCATAGTGACAACCCCTCCCTTCCAAAAATAACATTCTTTTATTATTCTTGTAGATTTTTACAGTGAATTGAATACGTGAAGAGGGTCATCTTGTCTCTATTCCATCTCTGTGGCTTCAGCTGGGAAGATTCTAAAGCTGGGGCTGATCTAATGAAATGTCTGGGATAACTCAAAGACTAGACAGAATTTTATAGCTGGGGACTGGCATTTTACAAAGTCTCACTCACTCATTCATTCCCTCACTCCCTCACTCATCCGTTTATTTGTCTGATAGTTGATACCGGCAGTCAACAGGGACCTCAGCTGTGACTATTGACTGGAACACCTACACATGGTCTCTTCGTGGTCTCTTCATGTGGTTGCTTGGGCTTCCTCATAGCAAGGTGGTGAAGTTACAAAAATGAGTGCACCAAGAAGAAACAAATGAAAGTTTTACAACTTCTTAAGACCTAACTCAAAAAGTCATATCTGCCACTAAGATTCAAGGGGAAGAATCATAGAATTCACATTTTAGTGAGAAAAGAGTCAATGTCATGTTAGAATAAGATTATGTGAAATGAGATCTACTGCTGTGGTTGTATTTATAAAATAAATTCTTCTACTGGTAAGACAATACAGAACTATGTACAGAATAGCTAAGTCAGATAAAAACCTGTATATGCAAAAGAGTCTCATTCAAGTAAAAATATTCAACCCACTTACCTGGATCTCATCCTCAGACCTCTCATTTAGGAAAATGAATAATTGTGGGATCAGATCTACACACTCAAGGCAGAAATTATTCTCGAGAGTGTAAAGAACAGCTTGAAACTTCTCCAAGGTTGTACTTCAGTCAGTTTTGCTGCTTTTGTTTTCCTTCGTACCTAGAGTTTGTTCTGTTAAAAAGAATAAGAAAGAACTCTGTGTGCTCCCTTCATATCTTTTGGGTTCTAGAGACGCTATGATCAGTTGG
>NW_007250790.1:121146-135403 GCF_000164805.1 Carlito syrichta | reverse complement strand
CCTCAAACTATAAGAACCTTAGAAAATGCAAGAGACACCCTTATGGAAATTGGAACTGGCAACCAATTCCTGATCAAAACCTCAAGTGCACATGCCATAAAAGATAAGATACACAAGTGGGACCTTATTAAACTGAAAAGCTTCTGCAAACCCAAAGAAACCATCACAAGAGCAACTTTTTTTGTTTTCTCAAATGAAAAAAGTCTTCAGAAAGAAATGTTTTGCTGATATGGAAGAGTTGAAACAAAAAAAATGGCAGAAGCACTAACAAGAATCAAAATTAGTGAGTTCAAGATTCAAGGGGAAGAATCAT
Source organism: Carlito syrichta (assembly GCF_000164805.1). NCBI lineage: Eukaryota > Metazoa > Chordata > Mammalia > Primates > Tarsiidae > Carlito > Carlito syrichta. The sequence continues at coordinate 135,090 of NW_007250790.1, read as the reverse complement.
AGAATTCACATTTTAGTGAGAAAAGAGTCAATGTCATGTTAGAATAAGATTATGTGAAATGAGATCTACTGCTGTGGTTGTATTTATAAAATAAATTCTTCTACTGGTAAGACAATACAGAACTATGTACAGAATAGCTAAGTCAGATAAAAACCTGTATATGCAAAAGAGTCTCATTCAAGTAAAAATATTCAACCCACTTACCTGGATCTCATCCTCAGACCTCTCATTTAGGAAAATGAATAATTGTGGGATCAGATCTACACACTCAAGGCAGAAATTATTCTCGAGAGTGTAAAGAACAGCTTGAAACTTCTCCAAGGTTGTACTTCAGTCAGTTTTGCTGCTTTTGTTTTCCTTCGTACCTAGAGTTTGTTCTGTTAAAAAGAATAAGAAAGAACTCTGTGTGCTCCCTTCATATCTTTTGGGTTCTAGAGACGCTATGATCAGTTGGCCTCAAACAAAGCTTTGCCAAGATCTAAACGTTTTGTTAGGTGCTGTGGCTGTTAACTAATACAACTCCCAATTTTCTGTTGCGTTGCTCTTCTTTACTGAAATCAGAGATTGTATCTTCATGGGTCCTTTCTTTCTTGCATAGCTGGCTATAAAGGACAATCACTGAAGTGCACTGAAGGGTGTTGATATTCCTGATACCAATGCATTTCTCAGTGCTCTCAGGAAAGTGCAACCTCTAGGAATGCAGTTGATAGCAAAGGGGAGACATGGCAATAAATAACTGTCACACATAATAAATGCACTTCAACATACTTCCTCCCTAGATTTTTAGATGCCTTCCTTTACAATACCGAGGACTTTCTGCATTCTCAAAAAAATCATTCGTCACAGTCTACTGATGAGACCAAGCTTCAGTTAGCCAACTGCACAAATAATGTGAAACATCATTTAGCTCCTTGATTAAGCAATTTACATACCGTGGGATCGAGAATCTTATGAAGGAATGGTCAGGGAGCCACACTGGGGCTAGAAAAAGCTATCCTAAGGAGGGTAGCAATTTATCTCATCACTGTTTTATAGAATACAGAGCATATAGAGTTAAGTAACTCAATATATTTCTTAACTCCTGCCCAGGGCTTCAATAGTCAGTGTGTTCATTCACACAATGAAAACATCCCTCACCCTGAGAAATGCAGTTTGAGGCATAAAGAAAGACTGATAGAGATTATGTGTGCTTATTTTTCCCATCATTTCCAAATATCATCTTTGAAATGAAAATCTGGGAGGAAAAAGATCACAATTACCAAAATAATTGTGAAATACATTGTCTTTTTATTTTTCAAGATGAGAGATACAATTTAGGATTAGGTATACAAGTGGTCATCATGCAGGTAAAGTTTGGGGCTCCCATTGGTCCCAACTTTGCCTGGTTTGAGATCAGGACCCCTTATTGGTGTTGTGCTCCCCAGCCCCAGAAGTATCCTGCTACTGCCAATCCCTTTCCTATACTATTATGGTAATTGTTTAGAGTCTGCTTATGAGTGAGAACATGTATTACTTTGTTCTTTATTTCTGTGATAGATCACTGAGTATGATAGACTAAATCCATCCGGGTTGCTGCAAAGTCCATATGTTTATCCTTATTTATGGCTGTAATATTCCACTATGTAGATGTACCACTTTTTTTATCCAGTCCAGTTTCAATGGGGAGTACGGTTGGTTCCATGTTTTTGCTATTACGAATACTGCAGCAATAAACATACTTGTGCAGGTATCTTTTATGTAGAATGATTTGTGTTCCTCTGGGTATATTCCTAGTAGGGGGATTGCTGGGTCATATGGAAGGTTGATGACTAGTTCTTTTAGAAATTGCCACACTGTTTTCCAAAGAGGTTACACTAGTTTGCATTCCCACCAGCAGTGTAGAAGCATTCGTTTTTCTCCATACCCTCACCATTTTCTGTCATTGTTTGTTTTATTAATGATAGCCATTCTTATTGGGGTTAGGTGGTATCTTAATGTTTTTTTGATATGCATTTCTCTTATGATTAGTGAGGCTGACCACTTTCTCATGTGTTTGTTGGCTGCCCATATATCTTCTTTTGAGAAGTGTCTATTCATGTCTTTTGCTCACTCTTTAATGGGGCTGTTTTTTGTTGTTGTTTTTTTTCCTCCTCCTTTTGTCATGTTTGAGTTCCTTGTAGATCCTGGATGTCAGACCTTTGTCAGATATACAGATTGCAAATATTTTTACCCATTCTGTGGGCTGTCTCTCCACTCTCTTCACAGTTTCTTTTCCTTTGCAGAAGCTTTTTTCAGTTTGATGAGTTCCCACTTGTCTATCTTATCTCTTATGGCATGGACACTTGGGGTTTTGATCAGGAATTGGTTTCCACTTCCAATTTCCATAAGGGTTTCTCCTGCATTTTCTAAGGTTTTCATAATTTGGGGTTTTACATTTAGGTCTTCGATCCATTTGGTATTGATTTTTGTGTATGGTGATAGGTAGGGGTCCTGTTTCAGTCTTCTTCATGTGGTCAGCCAGTTTTCCCAGCACCATTCACTGAATAGGCTCTCGTCTTCTCAGTGATTGTTGATGGAGGCTCTGTTGAAGATGAGTTTGTTGAGAAATTTAGGTTTTGTTTCCGGTCTCTCTATCCTGTTCCATTGGTCTGTATGCCTATTTTTGTACCAATACCAAGCTGTTTTGATTATTGTAATTTTATAGTAAAGTTTGAAGTCTGAAAGCGTGATACCTGCCATTTTGTTTTCTGTGGGTTTTTTTGTTGTTGTTGAATCTTTTGTGTGTGTGTGTGTGTGTGAGTTGGAGTCTCACTCTGTCTCCCAGACTGGAGTGCAGTGGCCGCTCCCGGCCACCACAGCCTCGACCTGCTGGGCTTCGGCGATCCTTCTGCCTCAGCCTTGCAAGTAGCCGGAATTACAGGCATGGGCTACCACGCCTGGCTGATTTTTTGATTTATTGTAGAGATGAGGTCTCGCTGCCCAGGCGGGTTTCGAACCCGCGGGCTCAGGCAATTCACTCACCTCAGCTTCCCAAAGGCGCGGGATTACAGGCTGAGCGACCGAGCCCGGCTTTTTGTTGAATCTTAACTTAGTTGAGTATCAGTTTGATGTTAGCTTTGTAAAATAATTTGGGGAGAATTCTGTTTTTCTCAATCACCTGGAATACTTTCAATGGATTGGTATCAGCTCCTGGTAGATTTTGTAGAATTCTACTGGAGAGCCATCTGCTCCAGAACTTTTTCTGGGTGGGGTGGGGGGAGAGTAATTTTCTTATGACTGGCTCAATTTTCTGGGTTGTTATTGGTCTATTTAGTGCTTCAATGTCTTCTTGTTTCAACATTGGGAGGTTATGTGATGTCAGAGAGTCATCCATGTTCATTTAGGTTATCAAGTTTGTTTCCATACAGGTGTGCATAGTAATCTCTGATAATCTTTTATATTTATTTGGGGTTAGTTGTGATTTGACCTTTTGCATTTCTGATTGTGCTTGTTTGGGCATTTTCTCTCTTTCTCTTGGTCATTTTGGCTAGGAGGCCCATTAATCTTGTTTATCCTTTTATTTATTGATTTTTTTTTTTTTTGAGTTGGAGTCTCACTCGGTCACCCAGACTGGAGTGCAGTGGCCACTCCCGGCCACTGCAGCCTCACCTGCTGGGCTCCAGTGATCCTTCCACCTCAGCCTTCCGAGTAGCGCTACCATGCCTGGCTGATTTTTTTTAATTATTATTATTTATTGTAGAGATGAGGTCTCGCTGCCCAGGCGGGTCTCAAACCCGCAGGCTCAGGCAATCCACTCACCTCAGCCTCCCAAAGGCGCAGGATTACAGGCTGATCCACCGAGCCCGGCTTTGTTTATCCTTTTAAAGAACCAGTTTTTTGTTTTTATGATTTTTTTCCTATGATGTGCTTGGTACTGGTATTGGTACAAGAATAGGCATGCAGAACAATGGAACAGGATAGAGAGACCGGAAACAAAACCTATGTCCCATATTTAGACTTTTACGTTATTGATCTGCATTCTTGTGCTAAAGTTAGGGTTTTGGTGGTCTTGTCTTTCCAGCTCCCTTAGGTGATATTAGGCTGTTAACTTGTGATCTTTCAATTTTTTTGATGTGTCTTCATATAGATATAAATTCCCCTCTTAGATCTGATTTCATGGCATCCAGAGGTTTTGATAAAATGTTTCTTAGCTCTAATTTGTTTTCAGGAATCTTTTAATTTCTGTTTTGAGTTTTTTGTTGCCTCAGGATTCATTCAGCATCATGCTGTCTAGTGTCCATGTCATTGTGGGTTTGGGGAGAATTTTGTTGGTGTTGATATTTATTTTTATTCCATTATGGTCTGAGACGGTGCTTGGCAGTATTTTGATCTTATAAAATTTATTTATGCTTGATTTGTTGCCAAGGATGTGATCAATTTTGGAATATGTTCCATGTGGTGCTGAGTAGAATATATTCTGTGGTTGTTGGGCAGAGTGTTTTGTATCTATTTAGTCCAATTGATCAAGTGTCAAGTTGAAGTTTCACATCTCTTTGGGTTGTTAGCAGGGTTTTTAAGTCCCCAGCTATAATAGTGTTAAAGTCTTTTTTTTTTTTAGTTGGAGTCTCACTCCTTCATACAGGCTGGAGTGTAGTGGCATGCTCACAGCTACCCCAGCATTGACCTGCTGGGCTCAGGTGATCCTTCCTCCTCAGCCTTCCAAATAGCTGGAACGACAGGCATGCACTACCATGGCTGGTTAATTTTTTAATTCTTTATTGTAGAGACAAGATCTCACCAAGTTCCCCAGGCTGGTCTCGAACCCATGGGACAAGCAATCCTCTTGTCTCAGCCTCCCAAAGTGAAAGTCAATATTTTTTTTTTAATTTACTTAGTAGTTGCTTAATAAATGCTGGTGCCCCTGTGCTGGGTGCATATATGTTTTGAATGGATATTTCTTGTTGGTGAATCGAACCTTTTATCATTATGTAGTATCTTTCTGTATCTTTTAAAGTTTCAGTAACTTAAAGGTTGTTTTGTCTGATATTAAGATCATGATTCCTATTTTCTTCTGTGATACATTCACTTAAAAATTGATTTTCCATCTTCTAACTTTGTATCTGTGTGCATCCACTGTGGTGAGATGAGTTTTCTGAATGTAGCAAATTATTGGGTCAGGTTTTTGTTGTCCAATTTACCATTCTGTGTCTTTTCGGTGGTGCATTTAATCCATCCATTCATGTTCAGGCTGATTATTGAAATGTGTTTACCCCTGGATGTTCTTATAAAGATTTTTCTTTGTTTTCTTTTAACTTTTGGGTTGATGTAGGTGTGGGTTTTCAAGTTTGCAGTCTTGATGTATTCTCTGTTGACTCTGTGCTCTCCTGTTATTTGGGACTGTGTGGTCATTTGCTTTTTTTTCTTTCTTTCTTTCTTCTGTGCTTAATACCTCTTTAAGCATTTCCTGTGGAATTGGTCTGGAAGTTGCGGAATCCCTTAGGGATTGGATGTCTGAGAAAGTTTTAACTCTCCATTGCTGCTAAAGCTGAACTTTGCTGGGTAGGAAATTCTTGGTTGACATTGTTTATCTTTGAGAAAAAAAGGGGAGGATGCAAATCAAGCCCTCACACATGCATTCACACACACATTAAAGTAAAAAAAGAGAACAAAACAAACAAAAATCCCTGAAAGATGAACATGCAATCATTCGTGTCCACACATAAAAAGGAAACAAAAACTGAAAGAAAAAGAAGAAAGGAAAAAAGAATGCAGATCAAACCCTCACATACACATTCAGACACAAAGAAAAAAGAAAAACAAACAAACAACAACCAAACGAAATACAAAAAACAGCCTGCCCTCTTGTGGAAGGTTCTGTAATTATTCCTCTTAGCTGCTCACAGGTTAGCCCCTAGGCTGTTTCCTGTGGAGCTAAGGTCACATTCACAATCTCTCCAGTGAGAGGGAAGGAGGAGGGGCGTTGGGGGTGGGTGGGGCTTCAGCCCTGCCCTCCCACTCTCATATAGTGAGGAGCATCCACTCCAGTGGGGAAGTATGGGATTGTCTTTTTCCCAGCCAGGTTTATCCTGGAATAGAGTCCGCCTACTGCAACTGACGTCCAGACTCTGCCTAGGTTCCTCACTCTCAGTCATGCCCCAGCTGTCTGGGTCCCATGTTCAAAGGATTGCTGGAGAGGAGGGGGTTGGGTCAGCCCCAGACTCACCACTAATCTCTTCAGGGACTTCCTCATCCTTTTCTAGCCACACCCTTTGTCCCATGTCTGAATCAGGTTAGAGGGCGCGTCACCTGAGAGAGTGTTTTGGGGATATTCCCTCGGGATCACGATCAACCCCTGAATAGTTAACCCACCAGTCACAGAGATTAGATCTGTTGCTCTGTGGTGAGCAAGCCAGAGCACTTCCTTGCCCAGTTTTGAAGATGGTGGCAGGGTGCCTCTTTCATCTCCTTCAGGGGGCTCTGCTTCTGGCTCCCTCACGGTGCTCCCTCCACAGCCCTTGCTGCCAGTGGCCAGGTGCTGTGATGGTGAGGCAAAGCCTGGAGCTAGCAGTCACTCCCAGTAGCTTCTTCCTGGGAAGGGCTTTGCAGATTTTTTAAAAATGGCACTCAGTTTCTGCACCTCAGAAAGCAGTAGGGTCCAGGCAGAGCAGCTGCGGTACCAGCCACTTCACCAGGAAAGCCCTGGCCACTTGCTCCCAAGTCCCCACTCGGTTAGCCACTCACACACCCACTTACTCACAGACACGTACACAAAATTGTCAACACACTCACTCACTCACACAGGGACTTACGTCATCTGACTGACTCTGCCACCATCCTCCTCCGAGAATCATGAAATACGTTATCTGTATTTTTTGTAAGCATACAGCAGTAAGTCTGCAATTTCAGAATTACTTTATGTACTTAAAAAGCATTGAATCATACACTTAAATAGGTGAACTTATGGTATGATTTACCTTATACTTTAATAAAATTAATTAACTAATTAAGTAAATTGAAAATATATATATATATGTTTATGTATAAATACAAATCCTGTACTCTAGCAATTCCAATCAGAGTATTCATATTACATAAAAATTCTCAATTTAAAAAATTAAGAGCATTTGCTATGCACTAGTCATTATTTTACATGCTTTATAATTGTCAATCTTTATGATTTTATTGGGGATACAAAAATCCCACTTACTTAGCTATTTTATTTTTATTCAACAAATATTTATTGCAGGCCTACTATACACCAAGCAGTATGAAAATGTACAATATTCTATTCTTCTTATAGAAACTTTTAATAAAATTGTCAATACAAAAATATAAAATTAAAATACGAAAAGTAAAAATTAATTACGATAGAAATTAACAGAAGAAAGTCTAATTTAAATTGGGAGAGAGGGACTCTTTCTCTGAGAAGCTGCCACTGAATTTGAGAACTAACAATCAAGATGAATAAGATTAAGCCAAGCCAAGAGTTAGCATTGTGAGAGGAGTGATTCTTTTAAAGAATTTCCAGTTTGTACACACACACACACACACACACACACACACACACACACACACACAATTTCATCAGAGGCTTATTGTCTACAGTGAAAGAAAATAATATACAAAAGTAGAATTAGGTAGTTAAGGGTAAGGAAAGGGGATGGAACTATAAGATATCATTTAAGTGACCATAATAATAAACATCACTCTCAAAACAGCAGTTTATATTATTTGAAAATTGCACGTGTACTATATAAAGCTCATAATAATTTTGCCTGAAAAAACAACATACCATATACTGTGGAAAATCGTTCATATACCAGAAAAAGAGAGTTCACTTTTGGTTTAGACCTCAGCAGCACAGTCTTTTCTATCTTATTATTCACTCAATGCTTTGCATTATAAACAAAGGTGACATCCCTTCTACTTGTAATACCTTTTTTTAATTTCCTGATGAGTCAGATTCTTGTAGCTTGTAGTAGTACATTCTGCAAAAATAAAAGCACTGTAATAATTCATTTTCTTCCAAGAATTCTATAAACAGAATTTCATAAAAGTTGCATAGAAAACTACAAAATCAGTACATCAAAGCCATTTTCTACCTCACAAATGTCAAATATTGTGAGGTTAGTCTTGACAAGTTATCTATTCCCTCTGAAAATAAGGTCATATATTCTCTTTCTATTATATATTTTTTTCAAAATATATAATAGTGAGAGGTTTCAAGTTATTAATTTTGAAGTATACAGTGTATTATCATAAATGTTTTCTTGGATTTCTCTGCAGTTTGGAATGTATTATACTTATCAATTTAAAGTACAAACACAACAATGACATGTTTAAATTTTATGTAATATATATCAGTGCTATTTCAAATTTGATGTTTGGTTTGCCTTAAATTTCCTGATATTATGTAATCATCTCATTTATTGAGGTTTAAAAGCTGTTTGCATAGCTAGATGTGGGATTACACACATAAAGCTGGTAAAGTTTATTCATGATGATCCTGTCTGAATGATCATCTTTAGAGCAATGTTTGATTATCATACAATAATCATCAAAAATCCTAACTGCAGTGAATAAAGTGCTCAAGATTTCCAAAAGTCCCTGTTCTATTTTGAACAATTTTTCTCCTTTCATTTAATTCAATACTATATATGCAAATAAACCATTAGGGCATACTGCTGTGTTAAAAATTTATATGCCACTGCTTCCTTTTAACCCTGCAGTCCTGCTTTCTATAAATTGGGACCACTGGCTTCTTTTTTTATCTTTTAAGAAATCTTTTGTAAGTGCTTATTATGTATACCAGATACAGTGCTGGTTGCTGAAGCACTTGATTGCAACTTCAGATTCAGCCTAGATCTCTTTCTAGGGCAATTTTCAGACATTTCAAGATTTAAGATGTTCTTGCCCAAGACAGTGCAGCTAAGCATTAGACCAGAAATTTTATGATGGAATTCATCTGTGATTTTGCCGGGCTACTATTCTACTTCTGAAATTACGTTATTTTGGAGATCCAATCTAAATCATTCACACAGCTCAAATAAATAAATAATTTAGTTTTCCCTGAGACTTAACTATGGAAACTTTCCTACAATTCAATTTTTATAACATGAAGAACTGTTTTACTCCTGTCAATCCCATCCTAAAAGTTTCCAGCATGGCCAGTACTTGCATCATGGTGGTAACATTGCCATTTACCAGAATTCCTCAATGTCACCTGTTTGTGTGATTGCCTCTGCTCCTCTCTTATTGCAGTATTATATCAACCTCTCAAGACCTTTAATTGCCTTCTGTTTCATTTCTATGATGACATTTTAATATCAAACATCCCAAGTTGTATTTACATTAGTCTTCACACACTCTCTCTCATCCTATCTTGTGACCATATTCTCTACAGATGATCCTTTTATCTATTATTTCTCTGATAATCATTACTAAGAAAAATTCTTCCCTCACTTCCAAAGAGAAATATATTTATCTCTTTAGTACTGATTAATAATAGAGCTCTTTTGTGCATAATTTTATCTAAGACATCTATCAAATCTTATGATATGCGGTCATAACAACACTTAGATGAGCATTTATAGCATTAATATAAATGATGAGAAATTGATGATTAAAGAAGCTAAGCACTTATAGATTGAATTGTATCTCTTAGAAAAGATATGTTGAAGTGCTAATCTCCAGTATTTCAGAATATAGTCTTATATGGACATAAGTTCATTGCAGATATAATTAGTTAAGTTGAGATCATATTGGAGTGAGGCAGGTCTCTAATAAAATGTGACTGGTGTCTTATAAGAAGATGTTCCTGTGAGCACAGAGACACACAGGGAGAACCCCCTATGACAATGATTGCAGATTTGAATTATTCACCTCTAAGTCAATGAGTGCCAAAGATAACTTGTAACCACCTGAAACTGGGATGAGACAAGGAAAGATTCTCTTTCAACAGTGAGATGATAAATTTCTATTGTTTTAAGCTATTCAGTTTGTGTACTATGTTATATCAGACCTAGAAGACTAATAGAACTCTTAACTACAAAAATAAGAAAAAACAATCCGGAGGATGTAGAAATAAATAATAAGGAAAAAATAAAGGTAAACTTTAATATAAATATAAATGCAAATCAACAAAGAGTATGTTGATAATAAATACCAAACTTGGTTGCCAAAGTGCCAATATAGATGGGAACTCTGTTGGAAGTTGAATTTTTTAAAATAGAGAAAGAATAAAGAAGAATAATGAGTATCAATTAATGGGAATTCTTTATGAAGAAAGAAAATTATGTGCAGCTTGACAATTAGTAGAATGCAATCTTGATATAACATTTAGGGTCCACTCCAGATTTTTAAAAATTCTAATATGCAGGATTTCCAAAACTTGGTAAAGGGTATTTTGTGTAAACATACAAAATTAACACTTCATTTTGAACAATTAGAAATGTGTGTTAAGCCGGGCTCGGTGGCTCAGCCTGTAATCCCGCACCTTTGGGAGGCTGAGGTGAGTGGATTGCCTGAGCCCGCGGGTTCGAGACCTGCCTGGGCAGTAAGACCTCATCTCTACAATAAATCAAAAATCAGCCGGGCGTGGTAGCACGTGCCTGTAATTCCGGCTACTCGGAAGGCTGAGGTGGAAGGATCGCCAGAGCCCAGTGGGTGGAGGCTGCGGTGGCCGGAAGCAGCCACTGCACTCCAGACTGGGCGCTGGAATGAAACTCCAACTCAAAAAAAAAAACCAAAAAACAAAAACAAAAAAAAAAACAAACACACTCAGAAATGTGTGTTAAGTCAGCAATTCAACCAACCCTAAAAAATGAGGAAGGCGTATTGTAAGGAAAAGACAAAGATGTTTTTATTTGAAGATATTATAATATTCCACATAAAAATCAACACAAATCACTGTAAATGAAATCGCATTTAAAAAGTTTATCAACATTACTCAATTAATCACAAGAACAACAAAATTAATGCATTGCTAAACACTATTCATAACCAATTAAAAAAAGTAATGAATCAGAAAGTATCCCATTCACAAAGCATCAGTATTTACAAAACACAAATTAATAATCAAAACTATAATTATATGAGATACTTTATGACTAATAATCTATTACATATAATTGAAAAACATGATGCATGATCTCAGTTAATGGAAACACCTATCAAGATGCTGGATAGAAAAATATAGTTGACCCTTGAACAGCATGAGTTTGACCTGTGTTGGTCCACTTATATGGGAATTTTCTTGCACTTCTGCCTTTCCTGAGACAGCAAGACCAACCTGTCCTAATTCCTCAGCATGAAGACAATGAGGATGAAGAGCTTTATGATGATCTACTTGAAATTAATAAATAATAAATATATTTTTTCTTTTTTTATTATTGTTTTTTCTTTGTGATGTGGTCTGCCTACACTTCCCAGGATGAGTCTCAAACTCCTAGGCTCAAGCAATCTTCCTACCACAGCTTCCCAAATTGTTGGGATTACAGGTACACACCACCATGCCTGGTTCAGATTTTCTCAATAACATAACATTTTCTATTCTCAGCTTACATTATTGTAAGTATACAATATATAATATATATATAAAACATATAACATATGTTAATTGGTTATGTCAAAGTTTGTTATTGGTAACTTTTGACTATCTCAAACTTGACTACTAAATAGCCAACGGTAGGCTATTTAGTAGGCAGTTTTGAGATAGTCAAAAGTTGTATGCATGTCTTCGACTACTAGTGGGATTGGCACTGTTAACTCCCATGTTATTCAAGGGTCCACTAAATATGTTTAAAGTGTCACTGTTCCCTCATAAATTTATAAATTTGGTGAAAACTCAAAAAAAATAATTTATGGAATTTGACAACTTATTTCATCAATTATTGGAAGGAGAAAGCAAAAAATCTTAAGAGAAATTACCTAATAAGTGACAAAGCAGAACCTAAAACCTAGAGTCACCAAAACAGTGTGTTATTAATGCAGAAGAAAATGAAATAGAACAATAGAAGAGAACTGAATGTTCAGACAGAGCCCTATGCAAATATGTGTCAGATTATAATAGGGCAACATTACAAGTTATTGTATAAAATATGTACTATTCCACTGAATATCTATTGGACTTCTATAGCTATTGAAAGTATTCCTACACAGATTAAAATTAAAAATAAATTTCTGATAAATCAAAGAGGCAAATGAGAGAAAAAATAAAAAAATGCTTGTTACATCAAGATTATTTAAATAAGCAACACACAAAAAATAAAAAAGTTATAAAAGTAATATTCACATACTTAAATACACACAAATACAAAGTCTGTGCATGACTAAATAAGGCTTAAGCAAATATAAAAGACAAATATGTGACAAAGAAAATAGAATTTCATTATAAGACAGCAAAAATTTATAAAGAAATCCTGCCCCTTAATCTCATGTTGTTCAAAGTTCAACTGTATAATTTAGGTTCATTTTTTTCTCATCAATATTTTAATTCAGTGAAAACTGAATTTAAAGAAACCTATGAAAATTCCCAGAGAATATGAATAGGTAATTTCCTGAAAATAATTAATCTGTCAATAAACACATTAAAAATTGTGTAACTTCACCAGACATCAAAGATAGTTATAATTAAATCAAAGTTTAAAACTCTTACTAATTCTTACAATTCATTAGTAAAATTATTTTTCATGATAGAACTCTAAAGCACATGGAAACACCACTACATTCATTCACGGTTGGTGGGGTTCTAAATTTATAAGATCTTTTTGGAGGGAATTTGACAATGTTTATTAAAGTGTTAAATGTGAATGTATTCCATGAAATTACAGCTCATTTTACTTGATCAAGCCCTAAGAAACAAATGTAAAATTAAAAGAGTAATGTACAAGGGATTGCAACGCAATATTATATACTGCAGTGAAAAATTGAAAATTAGTGACATAACAACCTATAGAAACTAGTTTTAAAAACTCGTCAGAAAAAATTGCTTCAACAGCTAAAAAAATGAAGTAGACTGTTGAGTACTGCTATAGTTTGAATGTGTCCCCCAAAATTCATGAGCTAGAAATTAAATCCCTGAGAAACAGCTATAATTTGCCGCTATTCTGAATTTGGCACCTGCTGTGCACAGAAGGATTCACCATCCCTGGTGCATCTCCCAGGAAAAAGCAGAAGAGACCAGCTGGCACCTGGCCCACTCCACCACCTGCAGCAATAGGCCAGGCATGGGCAGAAGGGACCGTGGAGAAAGTGTGGGGAGGAATTCTGGAGCTGAGCTGCCAGACGAAATAACTCAGACCGCCAGCATTTTCTCTGTCCCAGACTGAGCCGAGACCTACTTGATCTTGCTTAATTCTGAACTCCTCCATCCTGAACAGCCTGCATCCTGAGACCATGAGGTGGTCTCCACACACCCTCTGAAATCAACCATCATTTGCCCAGACAGGATATTCCAAGTGCAGAACACCAGAGAGACAGACCCATCCCCACACTGGACCAAACACAGACACATGCAATCTAAGCAGAAGACCTAGGAGCAGACAATCTGGGGGGTTTTCTCATGAAAATCTGCTAGAAGCAGGGCTCGGTGGCTCAGCCTGTAATCCCACGCCTTTGGGAGGCTGAGGTGAGTGGATTGCCTGAGCCCGTGGGTTCGAGACCCGCCTGGGCAGGCGAGACCTCATCTCTACAATAAGTCAAAAAATTAGCCGGGCGTGGTACGGTGTGCCTGTAGTTCCAGCTCCTTGGAAGGCTGAGGTGGAAGAATCGCCGGAGCCCAGCAGGTCGAGGCTGCGGTGGCTGGGAGCGACCACTGCACTCCAGTCTGGGCGACAGAGTGAGACTTCAACTCAAAAAAAAAAAGAAAAGAAAAAAAAGAAAAAATCTGCTAGAGTGAGCTGAATGCTGGCAATGAGAGGTGTGGAGGAAATGCAGGGAGGGAACCTGAGGCAGACTCTTAAGGAAGCATTGGCAAGACCCCCCCCC